>NC_064419.1:32351033-32651033 GCF_023375975.1 Astyanax mexicanus | reverse complement strand
CCTTATTTTATACTTCAGAAAAAATACAGTGTATCCAACAAGAACCAAAGTCCTTATTTTTTTACTCATGAAAAAACACATTGCATCTAACAAGACCCAAAGTCCCATCCATCTTTTATACCTGAAAAAAATAGAGTGCATCCAACAAGACCCAAAGTCCGGTCCTTATTTTACACTTGAGAAAACAATACAGTGCATCCAACAAGAACCAAAGCCTTGTCCATCTTTTATACTCATGAAAAAATACAGTGTATCCAACAAGAAGCAAAGCCCTGTCCTTATTTTGTACTTCAGAAACAAATACAGTGCATGCAACAAGAAGCAAAGCCCTGTCCTTATTTTATACTTGAGAACAAATACAGCACATCCAACTAGAACTAAAGCCCTAATCATCTTTTATACTCAAGAAAAAATACAGCGCATCCAACAAGAACCAAAGTCCCATTCATCTTTTACACTTGAAAAAAAGTACAGTGCATAAAATAAAAACCAATGTCTCATCCATCTTTATATTAAAAAATAAATCCAGCACATACAACAAGAACCGCATATAGTTCTACCTCAAAAATGATAGAGGCTGCTGTATTTAAAAAACGAGGGCTGTCCCAGACCCAGTCCACTGTTTAGTATTTACAAAAAAAAAGTTCAAATTGATTGATATTGGGAAACTTAAACCATGTACAGCTCTATTTACAAATGTAGAGTATCCACTTAGGATGCTGATAATGAAAAATGCAATGCATTATTATATTGTTTTATTAAATGAATTTAATTATTGTGTTCAGTAACCCAACATTAAATGAATTAATCTGTTTTCTGATTGGCTCTGTGCAAGTGTGAAGAGTTTCTACATTTCTCAAAAATCTAAATCTAATATAAGAACAATATTAATTGAAACCAAATCAAACTACATAGTCATACATGGCACAACAAATAAATATTACGTCTTAATAAATGTCTTATTTCCAAAATGGCGATTTCACAGGTGAGGGACCTGTGAAACCTTAGAAAGTTTCAATGGAAGTTGATGTAATATATATTTATTCCAAGTCATTTTGGAGCATTTCTATTGGTCCATTTATCAAAAAATGCTGACACAAGATTAAGAACAACTGACAGATTCATATCTCATCACTTTAAATGTAAAGCCAGCGTTTTATGAGGAGCAAAATACATATTTATCACTTGAAGACCTTCTACCTATTGATTTATTTATTTGCCTGATTGATTTATGGATAATTATATTAGCATTCCCCCCTTACTTCACAGAATCCATACATAATCAGGAACATTATTCAATTAGGGACGTGTAAAAGTGCATCATCACCGCGTCTGTGGAGAAGCAGTAGATACGGTATGAAATGTGTCAGTTCTGAAGACGTCTCCATTAGAAGCTGCAGAGATCCTGCCGTATGACCGTGACGCTCCAGCTGTATGTCATCACCCAGGCGGGACCCTGACCGCTCATTAATCACCTGCCCAGAGATTTATGTTGAGTGATAAGACAAGACCCAGATGAAAAACGAGCTCAGCCATCATGCGGTGATGAAGCCGCGCACATGTAGCTGTCAGACCTTCTCGCCAGCGCTGGAGTTATGCTCAGCGTCCAATCAGAGATCCAGTTATGCTGGCTTTGACTGATGGACCGAGCGTCGTCCTTTAATCGCTTTTAAACCAGACGCCAGAGCGAGGGCGGGAGGCTGAGACCATACTGAACTTCTCCTCAGCCACGGTCTATATCTACTCTACTGTAAGTTCATCACTTTCTGTAGAAAACATCCATTATTGTCTCCACCAGGTTCTGTAGAAACCATCCCATATCTTCTGTATCATCTTAAACGTAGTTTGAACTCAAATGATTTAAGTCTGTTTTATATAAAATTGCATTTACTCAACTATTTTGAGATAGTTAAACATTTGTGGGCACATATACTGTATTATTCAAACTGAAAAAAAAAATAGTATATCCAACAAGAAGCAAAACCTGTCCTTATTTTATACTTGAGAAAGAAAAAAAATACTGTGTATCCAACAAGAACACTGTAAAAAATGTTAACTCTCACCAACTTAAAATTTTCTAGTGACCCGTTGCACCTATTTTTTTTAAGTTGGTCTAATTTAAGTTCTGTCAGATACATATTTTAAGTTCTGCTGACAACCATATAATTTTGGTCCAATAAAAAAAAAATAAGTTGAATCGATGAAATATTATCTGTTAACCAAATACACCCAAGTTGGTCCAACTACCTATTTTACATTGTGTCAGCTACATTTCTTTAGTAGTTTAGTTAATTATTAAGCAGTATTAAAGTTGACCAAACTGCCAATTTTATGCTGCATCAAGTAATGTAAAAAATACTAAATGTAATTAAAGGAAACACTAACATTTAAACATTGTTTAACTTAAATTAATTTAATTTTTTTACTTGAAAAAATATTATTAAAAAAACATCAGTATTTTAAAATAAAACATCTACACTGAAAAAAAGTGTGCTTGATCTACTTAAAAAAATCATGTCAACTTTTTACATCAGATATTTAGGTAGATCAAGCACGAATAGTCATTGTATTTACTTCTTAATTTTCTCCAGTATGGATAACATACTTTATCAGGTAGTGTCAATGGACTCTTTTAAGTATTGTCAACTTAATTTTCTCTTGTGCACTGCTGACTTAAAAAGCTGAGTTCACTCAACTTAAGTGTTTAATTTAACTAATCTGTTTAGTCAAATAAACTAACAATTCATCTTTATTTTAACACACACTTTCAAGTTAACCATGGGTATTCTCTACATATTTAGTATATTATTATTATTTAACTGCTAATACTGACAATATAATAATGGAGTAATGCAGGAGTAAACTCAGTAAAGAGTGAACTCTGTAGCTCAAAGCCAGCATACTGTGATCAGTAAGAACACAGAATAAAGTTAATGTTCTCTTACAGCTCTAAAACACTGAGACCTGCCAATCAACTACTAATCAATTACTGCACGCCCAGGATAAGATAGCTTTGGGCAACAGACAACACAAAGATGGTAAGTAAGGGAGAGGCCACACCCAATATGCAAATATATGGTACCAGGAGCCTATAGGAAAGCTGCATGAACCAACACTGTAGAAAGAGCATTGACACAGGTAGTGACTAAAACCCTAGTAAATATAACAAGACTTTTGTTTGTTGTGCAGGTGACCCTAAAAAAAAAAGATTAGTTGGGATTACATAAATAAATTACATTAAGGATAAAATACACAATGTCTTGTATTTTGAACAAATGTGGAGTAATTAAAAACTAGATATATTCATGTAAAGGTAGAAACATCTTTTTTTGTTGTTAATAACACAGATTTAATTACGTTACATTTACTAACGCTCAGATTTATTTTTTTCAGTGTAGTTCTACTTCAAAAAGATAGAGGTTGCCAAATTTCTGTTATAAAAATACACCAGCCATCTGGTTCCTGCACGGCAACAGCTCCTTTGTAATGATTAAAAATGAGAGATGTCCAAAACTCACCCCAGTTCAGCTCTATTCACAAAAGTAGAGTGTCAACTTTAGATGCAGATCATTAAAAAAAATAATGCATTGTAATATTGTTTTATTAAAATTAGGTTAATTAATTAATAGTTGATCTTTGAGTTGAACCAACTTAATAATAACTATAGTTTTGTAAACTTATAATAGCTGAGTTTATTCTCTTGCCATTGACAGCTTTATTTTCATTGGTTTTTGTCACAATCTATTTGCATACTGGGTGTGTCCAACAGTTTCTGACTAACACTCACCATCAGTGTGTAGTGATTCACCCTGGGCTAACTTAGAAATAAATCAACTTCCCCTTTAGTTGTAATAACTTGATGTTTTTAAATTATGCTAACTCAAGTTTTCATCCCAAACTCTACTTATCTGGTCTTATAACAAATAAAAAAGTTAAATTCACTTCCCCTTTAGTTGTAATAACTAGATGTTCTGAGTTATGCTAACTTAAGTTTTCATTGCCCGTTATTTAACTTTTTTAAGGCAACCGGTTTCCTCCATTTTTTTTTAAGTAAATTCAATTTATCTGGGCTTACAGTGTGTATGTTTGTAGTCTACGTTTGCTGTCCTGTTTGTTGTCCACTTCCTTCTAAAGTATATCTACCATCCTGTAGTAGTAGTTCTTCACTATGGTCTACAGTATCTTTCAAATGTTAATACACCCCTCACAGTTCTGTAAATATTTTATTTTACATATATATATACAGCTCTGGAACCAAAAAAAAAACAAGAGACCACTTAAAATTATGAGTTTCTTTGATTTTACCATTATTTGACTGAAAAACTCTGAAATGCATTATAATCAAGAGGAAGATGGATGATCACAAGCCATCAAACCACCAAGCTGAACTACTTGATTTCTTGAACCAGGAGTGGCGTAAAATGATCCAAAACAGTGTGTAAGGCTAGTGGAGGAGAAAATGCATTAAAACTCTGATTGAAAACGACCAAATATTGATTTCTGAACTCTTAAAACTTTATGAATATATATTTAAAAAAAAAAAGCTCTACATCTTTTTTATTATTTCAGCCTTTTCTGTAGAGCTGGGCAATACCGGAAATTTTGGTATCGATCCAATACCAAGTAAATGCAGGGCCAGTATTGCCGATATCGATATTAATACAGATAGCGATACTTTTTAATATTTAAGCTTCAGAAATCCAAAGGATCCAAAGGACCTAGGATAGAATTTCACTAAACATTGTACGTGACAACAAAATACTTTATTTTCACAATAAACATATTTGTTTAGAAACAATTAAAAGGTAACAAAACAAAGTTTTTTTTAAGCAGAAAAGGAAAAACTACAATACAATACTCACTAGACATCTTTTCGTTCTTTGTTTCTTTGCTTTTTATTTCAAATAAAAATTAGTAAAAACAATAAAAAATAAGGAATTTTCAGGAGAGAAAAAAGCTTGAGTATTGATCTTTGTACACGAGTATTGATCAATATCAGTACCAGCGATATTGGTGTCGATATTATCGATATTTGGATCGATTCACCCACATCTATTTTTCTCATTTTCTGCAAATACATTTGGAATCTGGGAGAAATGTTGTCTGTGATTTATAGAATTAAACAACGTTTATTTTACACAAACATATACCTATAAATAGCAAAATCAGAGAAACTAATTCAGAAACTGAAGTGATCTCCTATTTTTTTTCCAGAGCTGTATTTTAATGGGACAACATTTTAGCTATGAAATCTGGATATAACTTTAGTAGTCAGTATACAGCAGTGTATTCAATATAACTTAATATAATATAATGGACAGCCCATCTATGAGGTCACGAAAGAACCCAGAACAACATCTAAAGAACCGCAGCTCTCACTCGCCTCAGTTAAGGTCAACGTTAATGATTTAATAATAAGAAAGAGACTGGGTGAAAATGGTCTCCATGGCAGAGTTCCAAGGCAAAAAAATAAATAATAAAAAACACTGCTGACCAAAAAGAACACATTAGCTTGTCACACATTTGCTGCTTTTGAGCAGCGACTGCTGCAGACAAGGCCATACAAATAAATTCAGCGCTTTATGTAAATATCCACTTCATTCCCCCCCTTTATCTCTCCCTCTGCTGTTCCTCGTCTGGTTCAGAGCAGAAGCGTCCTCTGCGCTGAGTGCCGGGTGTGTGTCCTTGGTGTGTGTTTTGTCCTCTATTGTTGCATGAGAAGCACAGCAGTGCCACTAAGCCCTCATAAGGTCTAGCAATGCTCCCCGGCCTAAATTAGCCGATCAACAGGGTGCGGAAGAGCTGAGGGAACAAATGGGTTTTCATAAATAGATTTTATTGAGTAGTGCTAGTGTCTCAGTGTCTCGGTATTCATAGAGTTGAAGCAAGTCTGACTACAAACACTGTTAAAGCCAAAAACAAACAAAAAAATCAGTGCACAAAACACTGATATTTCAAATAAAAGGAAAAAAAAATCACCCAGGAAAACGCTATGTACAGAAATTATAGTCTCCATGACAACAGTGTAAAAGAAAAAAGTGTTTACGTACATTTAAATTGGTACCACGTGCATCATTTAAATAGCAAATGCGCTTGTGAATGTTTTTACACTTATGAGTGTGGGTGTCTGGCTTATTGCTATCTTGGCAACGGAAAACACAGCTGATTTAAACCTAGACAGACATCAACATTATGACGTTCACTGTTATCTTGGCAGTGAAGTGTCAATACAGGCACAATCCCACTGCTTGATACGCAGACATGGACATGCGGTAGCGCACAAACCCATAGCGCATGCCTGTTGGCAACTATACAAACTTTTACATTACCAATAAACAGAATGAACAAGCAGATCACTTTCCTCTGTTGAGGAGCTGCACCCCTGAAATAGCAATCCCCCAATGTCCGAAAAAAAAACCTAGATCTTAAAGAGAATGACAAGTAAAACACTGATTGGTTTATTGAATGTGACGTCCAAACACACACCATTGATTAATTGAGAAAATTATTACATCTTTTTTGAGCTTTTCGAGCTGCATAAGGCGTACTTTTCCTGTTGTTATGATAGCAAAGACAGACTGACACGCCCTAAATCAAGCTACACAGTGTGTTGATGATGGCTCGTTTGAAGGTCACTAAAATAGTCTGGTGTTGGCTTCGCAAAAGAAGTAATTGGAAGGACAACTCTATTATTGATTAATAGCTTGTAATCAGAGCAGGACAGAAAAGTGGTATTATTTTATCAGAGTAGTACAGAAAAGTCATCTGAGAACATATAATATTAAAACCAAGAGAAGTTCAACTAAAAACTCATTTTAGTGCACTGTAAAAAAAAAATCTACATATATTTATCTATATTAAGCACAAAATCAGCCACTGGGGTGTGTAAGATTTCTTAAAATAATCTCAAAGTCTAAAAATGAGTAAAGTAAGATTTAAATCTGGCTTAAATTCGGACACAAGAATCAGACTGGTGTGACGCCACAGACTAGAGTGAGGCGCTTGCAGTAAGAATTAGAAGTGACTTTTATAATCAGAGCTGAACCAACAAACTAAGTGATCTGAGTGCAAGCAAAAGTCAAAACCAGAAACAAGCCTTACCTAAAAATTATACAGGCGTTGGACAATAAAACTGAAACACCTGGTTTTAGACCACAATAATTTATTGTCCAGACGGACAGTTCTGGTGGAAACAGGAGAGTTTGTTGCACATTGAATTCTGCCGTGATTTGGGCAGCCATGGTTTTATGTTTTTTGGATACAATCCGGGTTAGCACCCAAACATCCCTTTCAGACAGCTTCCTCTTACAGCGTCCACAGTTAATCCTGTTGGATGTGGTTGGTTCTTCTTGGTGGTATGATGACATTACCCTGGATACCGTGGCTCTTGATACATCACAAAGACTTGCTGTCTTGGTCACAGATGCGCCAGCAAGACGTGCATCAACAATTTGTCCTCTTTTGAACTGTGGTATGTCATCCATAATGTTGTGTGCATTGCAGTATTTATATTTTGTGCAAAACTGTGCTCTTACTCTGCTAATTGAAACTTCACACTCTGCTCTTTTCAGTTTCATTGTACAACTCCTGTAGTGTAGAAAATAACAGGAAAATATATATTTTTAAATGTTACACACACACACACACACACATTTGAGCTCTAGTTGTATTGATGTATCGTTCAGCAGAAACGATGCGCACACAGTACAAGATCAAAAGCATGTCCGATGCTGCACATTCATCTTCCTGGAAACGTTAGATGTGCTCAACATCCACTTAGCAGGTTAGCATAAGAGCTACATCGAGCCAGGTGCGACTGATGGCACCGGCGGCAGCAGCTGCAGCCTCGGTAAGTGCTTTTATTTTTAACAGCAGATAACCGAGCGTGTTTTGAAAACGCCTCCTGCAGACGCTAAACCCCGCCAGCAACCGGTTCACAGGCCTCTCTCGCCCGAGCTGAAAATAGAGAGACCCGAAATAGAAGCTGATGCGCATAGATTGGATTTCTGAAGTTTCCTCGGTAGAACCTGTCGTCAGACCAGAGCCGTTCAGCCGAGCTCTATCTGCCGCTCCATAATCTGATCTGCCGGTGTCCCTCTGTCCTGTCAGCACCCGCAGATACGGCACGCGTGCGGTTTTAGACCGGGGCGAGCGAGGGCCCTCTGGACTGAATAACCGGCATGTAACTCTATAACGACTAAATACAATCAGGTTCAACAGCACAATCTGATTTAAAGAAAAAAAGAACATGGCCGGACTCTCCACCGTTTACGCCAGCTCCTCTTACTGACCACAATCCATCATATTCCTACTGAGAGAGAGAGACAGAGAGAGAGAGACAGGGAGACAGAGAGAGAGAGAGAGAGAGGGATAAGATAGGGAGCGTAAAACAGAATAAGAGACAGTGAGTGAGTTTTGAGCATTTATATATATATATATAGACAATAAAACTGAAACACCTGTCATTTTAGTGTTGGAGGTTTCATGGCTAAATTGGAGCAGCCTGGTGGCCAATCTTCATTAATTGCACATTGCACCAGAGTTCAAAAGAGGACAAATTGTTGATGAAATAGTTTGATGCATCAGGAGCCAAGGTATCCAGGGTAACGTCAGCATACCACCAAGAAGGATGAACCACATCCAACAGGATTAACTGTGGACGCTGTAAGAGGAAGCAGTCTGAAAGGGATGTTCAGGTGCTAACCCGGATTGTATCCAAAAAAACATAAAACCACGACTGCCCAAATCACGGCAGAAATCAATGTGCACCTAAACTCTCCTGTTTCCACCAGAACTGTCTGCCAGGACAATAAATTATTGTGCTCTAAAACCAGGTGTTTAATTTTATTGTCCAACCCCTGTATTTCTACCAAGAATACTCTAGAAGCAATTATGCAATGGTACTCTTGATAATAAAATAGTGGCCATTTTAATTCTAATCCAGTACTAAGCTTTTTTGTGGCGTTAATCGATGAAAATATTTTATTAGATTAATCATGACAAAGTTCTGTAACTGAGATTAATCGCATTTGTTCTTTTTAAGGTGTTTCTTTTAAAGCTTTTTTAGAGTGGATATTTAAATGAACTGTAAATAAAATAATTTGTGTAAGATATGTGAAATGTAATACGTTACATTATACTAGTGGTGTCAATTAAAATTTTAGGGCCAGTATTTAATAATGTGTATACTACTATTGCAAAATAAATTTCCTTCGAGATAATCTATCTATCTATCTATCTATCTATCTATCTATCTATCTATCTATCTATCTATCTATCTATCTAGGTATGAGAACAACAGAAAAACAGGAATCGAAATAGAAAGACAGGCCAGAGAAAGAGAGAAGATATTTATAGAAAATATTTACTTTTTAAAAAATGGCAGAGGTGAGGAGAGTTCTTGGAAGATAAACAAAGTTTAGACATAGTTTAGTTGCATAATAGTTTTTAGTGTTAATAGTAATTTATTTACTGTTCAGTGTCTATATTAAAGTAACACACATACACACACAGACAGACACACATACATACAAGGTCAGATCAGAAGCAGGACTGCCAATCCGTATGCCCCTCTCTGTGGTTCACTGTATCTCTCTCTGACTGTCTTATTGTATCTCTCTCTCTCTCTCTCGTCTTGCTGTCTCATTCTCTTTCTGTCTGGCTCACTGTTTTTTTTTATTCTCACTGTCTATCTCGCTGTCTCTCATACTCTCTCTCTCTGTCTGTCTCACTGTGTTTTTCCTATTATATATCTCTGTCTCACTGTCTCATTCTCTCTCTGTCTCAATGTCTCATTCTCTTTCTCTTTGTCTGGCTCACTGTGTTTTTCCCATTCTCTCTGTCCTTCTTGCTGTCTCACTGACTCTCTCTTTCTTTCTCTCTGTCTAGCTGTCTCATTCTCTCTCTCTGTCTCACTGTGTCTCTCTCATTCTGTCTCACTGTCTCATTCTGTGTCTCTGTCTTACTGTGTCTCTCATTATCTAACTGTATCTCTCTAATTCTCTCTCTATTTGTCTCACTGTGTCTCTCTCAGTCTCTCTCTATCTGTCTCACTGTTTTTCTCATTCTGCCTCTCGCTGTCTCTCTGTCTCAGAGTCTCATTCTCTTTCTATTTGTCTGGCTCACTGTGTTTTTTCCCATTATCTCTGTCCTTCTTGCTGTCTCTTATTATCTCTCTGTCTCCTTGTCTCTCTCATTCTCTCTCCCTCTCTCTCGCTGTCTCATTCTCTATGTGTCTCTGTCTCTCATTGTCTCACTGCCTCATTCTCTCTCTCTGTCTGTCTCACTGTCTTTCTCATTCTCTCTTTCTTTCTTACTATGTCTCTCTCATTATATATTGTTTAGTCTCGCTGTCTCATTCTCTTTCTGTCTCACTGTGTCTTCCTCATTCTCTCTGTCACTTTGTGTCTCCCTAATTATCTCTCTTTGTCTCGCTGTCTCATTCTCTCTCTCTGTGTCTCTGTCTCACTGTCTTTCTCATTCTCTTCCACTGTCTCTTATTCTCTCTTTCTGTTTCACTATGTCTTTCTCATTATATATATATATTTTTTTTCTCGCTGTCTCATTCTCTTTCTGTGTCTCACTGTGTCTTTTCCATTCTCTCTGTCACTTTGTGTCTCCCTAATTATCTCTCGTTGTCTCGCTGTCTCATTATCTCTGTCTGTCTGTCTCACTCGTTCTCACTCTCTCTCTCATTCTCCATTTACATTCTCTCTCTCTCTCTCTCTCTCTTTTCTTTTTGCCTTCTTATTCACTTCCACTTTCTCTCTCTGCACACTTTTTCCTACTCTTTACTACTCTCTCTCTTTTTTCTCTCTCCATCAAATACATCCACATAGGTTTACATCTATCTGTGTTCTCTTTTGAAATCATAATTGGTCTAAACAAATGTATATGTTTTATTTATATATATAAATACATATAAATAAATATATTAATCATATTTATTCTTTTTAATGTAACATTTATGATCTTTGTAGATCTTTCACTACAGGAAGTGGACATGATACACATGAAAATAATAAATTGTTTTGTGTATTCCTGTTCTGCTTTAGTTTCTGTGTTTGTGTCTGCCCTCATCCTCTGTTTAGGTTTCCCATGTGCTCTATGTGTATTTGTTTATGTCATGTGTCTGTCTTTAACCCGTCTGTTCATTAGTGGTTAGCTGCACAGAGTACATGTGTCTTCTGTTAACCTCATCCCCATCATTATCCCAGGTGATCCTTGTCGCTGGATGGTCTAGAAGACGAGACGAAAAGAGGCTGTTCTGCTTTGTGTGGAGGCACTTTGGTCTGCGCCAAGATAAATGGATTGTTGTCACGCATCAAGCGTCTAGAAGGGTGCAGTTTTTTATGAAGCCAGATGCCACCTTTGGTCTTCATTACAGGCAAATTCACAGCCCAACATTACAATAATAAGGTCCTTAATTTAGTGGCTCTCGCTTTTCTAAATGCACACTCCAGTGCACTGCTTCAACAAAACTGTGCTGTCAATATCATCAATAAATTGTCATCATCATCAACACACCACACTCTACACTCTTGTAGAGGTGGTTCTTGATCTACCCTGAAGGCCACATAAAGTGTGGATGAGCATTATCCTGAAGAATGATGCAGATTGGAAGCTGTGTGATGAAAGGCAACACTTGTAGACTTTCATAACATGGGTTACAATTGGCGTTTTTCAGGAGAATAACGCTCGTCCATGCACCGCAAGGGTTTTACTGGCATGTCTCCATCAGATGGTGACCCTTTCTTCTTGGCCTCCCTTGTCACCATGTCACCACCGGCTGTCAAGCATTTTTTTAACCAGATGGTAAATACAGCTCTGGAAAAAAAATGAGACCACTTAAAAATGATGAGTTTCTTTGATTTTATCAAATTGAAAACCTCTGAAATGGAATCAAGAGGAAGATGGATGATCACAAGCCATCAAACCAAACTAAACTGCTTTAATTTTTGCACCAGGAGTGGCAAAATGTTATTTAACCCTTGTGTGGTGTTCGGGTCTGTGGGACCCGTTTTCATTTTGCATCAAATGATACTAAAAAAATATTTTTTATATATATTTTCTATTACATTTTATTAAAAGACTAATACAAAAAAAGAGTAGCACTTTTTGAAAGAAATGTAACATAAGAAAGGTAAAGGACAAATATTAACCATGTAAGCTGTTTATATTGCTTGCAATTTAGGTGAAGCAAGCATGTGTAAAGCATTTTAATGTAAAATTGCTTAATTTTGCTGAATTTTATACAAGTAACAAAATAAACGAGTAACAAAAATATGAACAGCACACAAGGGTTAAAAGCAGTGTGTAAGACTGGTGGAGGAGAGAACATGCCAAGATGCATGATGCAAGCTGTTTTCTGAACTTCTAAAACTTTATGAAAATGAACTTGTTTTCATCGAGGTTTGAAATCTCTGCATCACAATATTTTTATTAGAAATTTGGGAGAAATTTTGTCCGTAGTTTATAAAATAAAACAACAATGTTCATTTCACTCAAACTTATACCTATAAATAGCAAAATCAGAGAAACTGATTCAGAAAATGAAGTGGTCTCTTATTTTTTTCCAGAGCTGTATATATACATCTCTCTCTCTCTCTCTCTCTCTCTCTCTTTTGCTTTCTCTGTCATGTCATGGCTTGTTTTTCTGACACAGATAATGATCCCACTCTCACACACACACTCACACACACACATATACTGTATATAAATATAAATATATATATATATATACACACACAGAGAGAAATAACCATCTATCCGAATAGTGCCCTATCACTTTGCTTATCATCCAGATGCAGGTTGTTTTGCTCTTACTCTGCTTTCTCGCTTCTCAGGGGCACTGTGTGGGGGAGCAGATTTGTTTACCTGCATTTGTTTTATGTTTGTTTGTTTGTTTGTTTGTTTGTTTGCTTGTTTGCGGGTCTGACAGAAAGTGAGCAGTTGAGTTAGCTGGTTAGCATACCTGTACCTTTTTTTTTTGTCATGGTGGCGTGGGCCAGGGTGCAGCTGAATCGAGCTGGCACATGTGCCCCAGTGTGTGTGTGTTTGTGTATGTGTGTGTTTGTGTGTGTGCCCACTTGGCGCTGGCGTGACTCAGCCCTGTTGATGTGAATATACCCACTGTGCTCATTCACACAGCCCTGAGTCTGAATCATTCTGGACTGGACTGGCCGAACGGACACACAAAGCAGACCAAAGGCTCTTTAAGGGCTCTCTATAGAAACATAAAAAAACACAAAAATCCTGTGCCTAAACAATGGCTTTGAGGATTCTTAGCATAGGTGGAAGTTAAAAACATCAGTCAGTTACTTCTAGTAGTGATATGAGGGATACTAACTGCTCAGCAATGTGTGCAGGACATCCCGTGGCTACATGTGTTGAATTTCATTGCGTTGCTTGCAACCTACATTTTTCAGCAGGATAATGCTTATTCACACACAGTTTTTCATGGAATGTCTCCTCCAGATTGCGACACTTACCTGGTCTCCCCGTCACCATGATTACCAGCAGTCAAGCATTTATGGGACCCTGCTGGGATGCCAGCTTTGGCAACCTAGTAAACTCCACGTGGCCGAGTGAATTCCACCCTCCTTCCACATCCCTCCCCGCAGCACTGATAAGGTTTCCTTCAGCTAAACTAACTCTACCAAACTCTTACCTCAGACTTGGTGATTCAGTGCTTGGGCTGTTTCACCATGTCGAAGCCCCAGAGTCCACTTTATATCATATAATCTGAAGCAAACTGCGCCCACTTTGACCGTTGTTCTGTCGAGCTGAGCAGCTTGTCGAACCATGCTTCCTTAGTGTAGATTTAAGGTCTCGTTAAAAGTCGGAATCAACCGAAGATCCGATGTAAACCTGTAGTTATTTATAGGGGTGTGACGAGACGAGACACGATACTTGGTTTACGAGAACGAGACGAGATTTAAAAATAACATTTTAAAGAAAATGTCAAAAATGAAAAATGGCTTGAAAACAAAAGTATTATTCGACAAAATCATTTAACGCAAACTTAACAGACTGGTTTCTCTCACACATTGATTCTATAAGAAATAGAAATAAGAATAAGAATAAAAATACAACTTTTCAACTTATATAGTGCAAACAATAAGTGCAAACCACAACCAGTCATATTAAGACTATGGTTTGTGTTTTTTTTCTCCTAAATCTCTTGTAATTTAAGTATGCATAACCATAACCAGTCAGATTAAGACTATGCTTGGAATTTTTTTATACAGTACAGAGTTAAGGGATTGAAACAGTCACGTGTACGATTTACTTACAGTATTTCGATGTTTTGTGTCTTGTTGGTCACCCTGTTACTGTTTATTGTTTCCACTGGAGCCAAAATGCAGCTGCAACACAGGTTAAAGCTTGACAAGAAATATCGTCACGTATTAATCTCGCGAGATCTCGTGCCACGAGATCTCGTCACACCCCTAGTTATTTACACAAGATAACTAATGCTTACTAGCTGGTGTAAACAGAGCTGTAGACAGTGTCGCCTCTACTGCAGCCCAGGTTCAGCTCTGCCTGTGGGCGGTCCCGATCCAATGTGGGTGAGGCTATGAACTCACGAGTAGACGTAGAAACCAGAGCCTTTCTTGATCGACTCGTTTTGCTGAAGCTTTCCTTATACTAGCTACTGCAGACAAGGGAGGAAGAAGAACAGTTTCATGTGCAGTATGCATATGGGACATTCCAGGATTTTGGTACATTTCCTGTCCCACCACTTAAATTTCAAACGTACATATCAAAAAAATCTAAATGACAATTTTTGTGAAAAATGTACTTGTTATAAGACAAACTGTAAAATATGGTGGAAAAATAAGCTCCTTAGATATTATTCAAAAGACCGAATACCTTTGGACCACCTCAAAAAGTGGCCGTTTTCTCTTGTTCCACACATTGGGTGCCAAAATCTTTTGCCAAATTTAACAATTAAAATAAGCTCTAAATAAAGTACTTCCTCTTGTATGTTGTTGATCTGCATCTTCTTTACTTATGAAAACAACTTCTTTGGTCTACATTGTATTGCATGTTACAGTTTTTATGCTATTAATTGTGTCCCACAACATGCGTGCAACCCTGTTACCATAAGGAATTTTACCTGGCAGAGAAAGAGTTACAAATATTTGTCTACTGGCACAAAGGAAGTGACATCACAAGGACATTTTCTGCTCACATGGCGAGACCAAGAGTAAGTGCTCTAACAATTTTCAAGTTTTTTTTTCTAAATATGTTTGTCCAAGTTGTGTGTGTCACTCAGTGAACTCAACCCTGTTACTCATATTGTAAGACTAATAATGAGTAGAGTCAAAATTTACTTTATATACTTATATAACCATGTTTGTTCTTGATCTTGTATACATAGCTAAATTTTACAGTTAGCATCTGTTCCTGGGGTAAACCACAACTTAGCCTAGATTTGCAACCCTGTTACTCGCAACCCTGTTACTGTGAATTACCAAATATATTGCATAATCTAATTAAAAAAAAACTGCTTTGATACCTGAGCTTGATGAATCAAACTTTTTGATAGTCTATTACCTGCATTTAATAAATATATGACTAAAAATTATCAAATTTTCAGAAGTGACCACTCCTGAAATGTACCAAAATCCTGGAATGTCCCATAAGCAAGTCAGAGCGACCTATAGTATTTCACAAAGAACAGGAAAAAGTGGATTTTAGCGGAAGGACACCTTCAAGAGGTAGTGGTATAAAAGAGAAATGGGATTGGGCCTCACTGAAGAAGCAAGTTTAATTGGAAGGTTGCAAAGATGTTTAAAGAAATGTAAGCTTAGCGTAAATTCTGCCCCTACCTAGTCACACCCTACCTTGCTACCTGTTTCACCAGCTTCCACCTGTTTCTAATCACACATGTCGTCAGGCTGTGTGATGGTCAGTGACGTAACTACTGGCTAATAGGTCACCTGGGTGCCTGCTGGCTGTTTAGGTGTGTGTTGCTTGTGCTTGTGCCGTGTTTAGGTGTTTATTTTATATATTTTCCTAATATCTTTCTAATCTTCACACAATTTGTAAGCCCCTTAGTTTGTCAGTAATTTTGTTATTAACCATTAACCATTTTTTTTGACACTTCTTCATCTTGTGTTTGCCTAGAAGAACATGGCAACCGTGGAGGACCGCACTCTTCAGATGCTCTTCGTGGAGCTCGCCCGGCTGGATCGGCAGGAGAAGCAGACAGAACTCCACCGGCAGAAAACAAGGCATGAGGAAGCATGGGACACCTCCTTCGCAACCGCCTCCACCCTTAGGCTACAGGCTCGGTGGATTCCGGCAGTCTGCAACTTCACCCCCCGTGCCGGGGATGGCCTGGGGAGCACCCATTCTTAATTTTGCATAGTCTTAGTTCTTCTAATCTCTTTTAAAGTGGTTGTCCAAGTCTTATTCATGAGTTATTTGCGTTACTCGTGTTTGTTTTCAGTTTTGCTTTTGTATATCTTCTTTGTTTGAATAAACCTTATATCTGCACTTACATCCATCCTACTCATCCGTGACACATTCATTCATTCATTCATTCATTCAGGAATCATTCACATGTTTATATTGTTTCTTGCCTGAGAAATTAGTCAATGAACCCCTTTTTTAGTACTGTACAAAAACATGTTTTGCTTTGAGATGAGTTTATGAACAAGCAAATGCGCCTAAAAATATGAATAAGCTTCACACTTCAGTGCCGTTTATTGTAAGTCTAATGAAGCAGATCAATAATAAACGTTTCCATAGCAATGCGAATGGACTGGAGCTCTGAATTTGAGCACATCAAGGTTATCTTTGTTCAGGTAAAATGAATATGAGGTCTAGAAGAGAGAAAAAAGCACACATTTTTAAACTGTGAAAAAAATATTTTGATTGACTTGAAGTGGTTCTAGTTCGGTTGTATCCAGTCAATTATATCCACAGCAAAAATCATCACATCTCAGCATATGACTTAAGTATTTTCAATAAAGAAATATTTTTAATCATTTTCTATATTCAGCTGTGATCTTTGAAGTTGAATCATCCTATTTTATTTGAGTTTAGTCTGTTGCCATTGGCAACTGGATAGTAATTAGAACCATGCCAGCTTAAAAACAGCATACTGTACTCAACGATTGTACTGATGTTGGATTTGCTCATTTCTCTCCCATTGATGTATCTCAATAAGTGCATTTAGATTTGAATGAAAACTGAGTACATTTGTTAAATGAGATATTAGATGTTTTAAATGTAAAACTATTATTTAATATGTGTTTAAACTACAAGGACTAAAAAAGTTGAGGGCAAAGAAACAAGACAAAGATTAGGACCAATCATAATAAGAGGATGGTCTTAGAACAGATGATGCAAAGACTATGACCATTGACCAATCACTGTGAAGAGAAGATCTTAGAACAAATAAGGCAAAGATTAGGACCCAATCCAGAAAAGTCATGGGTCTTACAATGAAAGAAGACCAGGATTATGACCAATTACAGCCAATGGTAGGTCTTAAAACAGACAAGGCAAAAAAAGGACCAATCACAGTCAGGGTTCGGTCTCAGAAGAAACCAAGCAAAGTTGAGGACCAATCACAGTCATTAAGAGGTCTCAAAAGAAGCTTGGCAAAGGTTAGGACCAAACACAGTCAGAAGGAGATCTCAGAAGGAACCAGGCAAAGGTTAGGAACAATCACAGTCAGAGGAAAGTCTCAAAAGGAACCAGGCAAAGGTTAGGTCCAATCACAGTCAGTAGGAGAACTCAGAGGAAACCTGGCAAAGGTTAGGACCAATCACTGTCAGGGTTAGGTCTCAGAAGAAACCTGGCAAAGATTAGGACCAATCACAGTCAGAAGGAGGTCTCAGAAGAAACCAGACAAAGAGTAGGACCCAACATTGGTCTGGTTTCTTCTGAGACCTCCTTCTGACTGTGATTGGTCCTAGTCTTTGCCTGGTTCCTTCTGATACCTCCTACTGACTGTGATTGGTCGTAATCTTTGTCTGGGTTCTTCTGAGGCCTCCTTCTGATTGTGATTGGTTCTAATCTTTGTCTTTTTTCCTCTGAGACCTCCTTCTGACTGTGATTGGTCCTATTTTTTGCCTGGTTCCTTTTGAGATCTCCTTCTTACTGTGATTGGTCCTAATCTTTGCCTGGTTTCTTCTAAAACCTTCTACTGACTGTGATTGGTCCTAACCTTGGTCTGGTTCTTTTTGAGATCTCCTTCTGACTGTGATTGGTTCTAATATTTGCCTGGCTTCTTTTGAGACCTCCTACTGACTGTGACCAGAAGAAAACAGGCAAAGGTTAGGACCAATCACAATCATTAAGCGGTCATCAGAAGAAACCAGACCAAGGTTAGAAACAACCAAAGTCAGAATGAGGTCTCTGAAGAAACCAGGCAAAGATTAGAACCAATCAAAGTAAGAAGGAGGTCCTAAAATGAACAAGATAGTAATAAAATTAGGATCTTAGGGATGAGATAACATTTCCACATGGTTTGAGAAGAATATGTGATGACCTTTAGGCTTCAGCATACCTCTTGTTCGCTTGGTTTTGTCGAACAATTTGACATAATTGCGGAGAAACCTAACAACCATGGACGTTGCACAGGGGCTTTGTTCACTGTGTCATGCTCATGGAAGCTGGGCAAACTCCACAGCCAAAAACAAAATATGCAACAACGTTTGTGATTGGTTGAGAGCATAGACAATGGACAAACGAAGCCACAGAAAGGTTGTAAACTCACAAAGGTGCAGGAAGTATGTGGAGGCCTTAAGGCCTGCTGTAAGCCTTTTTCTCTTGTTAGCTTCATTAGCCTCGTAGTTCTAGTGCAAAGCTAAACAAGGAAAAAAAAAATATCATGGTCAATTTGGGACGTAAGCCATGTTCCAAAATGTTTGTTAGCTGAACTCTGGCTTTAAGGGGTTAAGACTGGAAAAGAGGACTGGGCTAGGCATGGTGTGGAGTGTCTGGTGTATTGATAAAGAGAAGCTCTGGCGCTCAGGCCGGCTGCAGTGCTGCCAGGGATGGCTCAGAAAAAGCGGCCAAGCTGCCAAACGGGAGTCATGTGTAGCCCCGGGCAAAAACAGCACCATCAGCTCTGGGAACGACAGGGAAGAGTCTCGTTTGAGACAAGATACAAAATCCCTCTGTCTGTGCGAACGCTTCTCAATGCCATCCCTCGCCTCGACACAGTGGAATATACACCCATCATGCACAACATTAAAACCACCGCCAGCTGAGGTGGAACTGGATATATTAATCAGTGATTGAGGTAAGAGGAGGTAAGTTGAGTTAGGTGGATTTTGTGGTCCTATAAATATTCATATTGAATGTTTAAGATGAATCAACTTATAATATTTGATGTCATTATCATTGGTACACTAAACAGAATAAACCACTTTGGGCTCCAAGAGGTTCAGCGGACTAAGGAGCTGCCACTATGATCAGGAGATTGCCGGTTTGAATCATGTTCATGTAGCTTGTCACTGGCTACCGGAGCCCTGAGAGAGCACAATTGACCTTGCTCTCTCCGGGTGGATAGATGATGCTCTCTTACCACATCACTCCAAAGGGTGATGTCGATCAGCACAAGGCATCTGTGAGCTGATGTATCGAAACCAAGTGGCTGCGCTTTCCTCCGAACCTGCTGTGATGCAACTCAGCAATGCTACATCAGCAGCAGTTTGAAAAGAGGCTGTGGCTGACTTCACATGTATCAGAGGAGACATGTGCTAGTCTTCACCTTGCTGGTGTTGGGGCATCTCTAGTGATAGGCGGAGTCCTAGGCCTTTAACTTGTAGTCATTCCCCCTGAACTACCTTCTTCCTACCTTGCTCTGAGACCTCCTCTTTACTGTGGTTGCTATTATTTGTTGCTTTGTTTGTTCTTCTCCCCTGCTAAAAATGCAGCTCAAAATCAGCTGGTCATGGTAGGCTAGCTCATAAACAAGCTCTTGAGCAGCAGATGTTGTGTTTTTTCTCTGTTTTTTTTTAGCAGGGTCCTGATTACGATTGGTTAAAATTACTACTTGGTTGTTCTGAGCACTTCTCCTGACTGTGGTTGGTCTTAATATTTGGTTTTGTTTGTTCTGAGCTCTTCTCCTGGTCTTAATATTTCTCTTATTTTTTCAGATCTCTTCTCTTGTCTGTGATTGGTCTAAATCTTTGCCTTGTTTGCTCTGGGACCTCCTCATGATTGTGATTGGTCCTAATTTTTGCCTTGTTTGCTCTTAACTTTTCTCCTGACTATGATTGGTCTTAATCTTTGTCTTGTTTCTTCTAAAACTTCCTTCTGACTGTGATTGGTCTTAATCCTTCTCTTGTGTGTTCTAAGACTTCTTACTGACTGTGAATGGTCTAAATATTTGTCTTGTTTGCTTTGAGCTCTTCTCCTGGCTGTGATTGGTCTTAAATTTGTCTAATTTCTTCTGAGACCTTCTCATGACTGTGATTGGTCTTAATCTTTGTCTTGTTCATTCTGAGACCTTCTCATGACCGTGATTGGTCTTAATCTTTGTCTTGTTCATTCTGAGACCTTCTCATGACTGTGATTGGTCTTAATCTTTGTCTTGTTCATTCTGAGACCTTCTCATGACCGTGATTGGTCTTAATCTTTGTCTTGTTCATTCTGAGACCTTCTCATGACTGTGATTGGTCTTAATCTTTGTCTTGTTTGTTTTGAGCTCTTCTCCTTACTGTGATTGGTCTTAACCATTGCCTTGTTTGTTCTGAGACCTCCTCATGACTGTGATTCGTCTTAATCTTTGCTCTGTTTGTTCTGAGCTCTTCTCATGGCCAAGATTGGTCTTAATATTTGTTCTGTTTGTTCTGAGCTCTTCTCCTGTCTGAAATTGGTCTTAATCTTTGCTCTGTCTGTTCTGAGCTCTTCTCGTGACCGTGATTGGTCTTAATCTTTGTCTTTTTTATTTTGAGACCATCTCATGACTGTGATTGGTCTAAATGTTTGTCTTGTTTGTTCCGTGCCCTTCTCATGACTGTGATTAGTCTTAATCTTTGCTCTGTTTGTTCTGAGCTCTTCTCCTGACTGTGATTGGTCTTAATATTTGCTCTGTTTGTTCTAAGACCTTCTCCTGTGATTAGTTCAAATCTCTGTCTCATTGGTTCAGACACTTTCTCCTGATTGTGATTGGTCTAAATCTTTGCTCTGAACTGTTTTCCTGACCTCGATTGGTCTTAATCATGGTCTTGTTTGTTCTGAGATCTTCTTATAGCTGTAATGGGTCTTAATCTTTGTCTTGTTTGATCTGAGCTCTTCTCCTGACTGTGATTGGTCTTAATCTTTGTTTTATTTGTTCTCAGCTCTTCTCATGACTGTGAATGGTCTTAATCTTTGTCTTGTAAGTTCTGAGCTTTTCTCCTGACTCTGGGTGGTCCAATTGGTTGTTTTCTTCTAAGTTGACTCTTGCGTGCACACTATAACTCATTTAGTCACTCATAATTAGCAAGCTCAAGACTCACAATAAGAGGTGCTGCTGTTAGCACTTAAGTGGTTTATGGTGCTTAATAAGAGTTGTGCTTCACATTAGTCACACTACAGGTCTTTGCTTCCAACTTAAATACACAACCACATCTGCACTAGATTTACTTGACTTAACCAACGATTAGCATGCATGCTACCAGGTTCCCATTTTCTTCCACCCAGTGACTGTATACATTAACATCCTTGCTCTACCTCTCTCTCTCTCTCTCTCTCTCTCTCTCTCTTGCTCTCTCACACACTTTCCAGTTAAAATTACTGGAGCACATTCATTCCATTACCTACAGCGCACATACACATATATGTACATATATAAATATATATAGCTTGGAGTCCTTGGAGAATCGTGTGAATAGTAAATGATCAGTCTAAACTATAATTCTACACTTTCTGCTCTTTGGAATTATAGGACATCAAATATTCAGCAGAATTCTTCACCTGTCAACTCGAATTTATGCGACAGCACAGATAAAAGTACACTGTTTAAGCCGCGGGGCATCGGGGAGAACACTGAGAGCCATTAGGTAGAAACTCGCATTATCAGTCTGTCGCTTCTGTCTGTCTGTCTGTCTGTCTGTCCTGAATTCAGCACTCACCTACAGCTTCACATTTTCACCAGTTAAAGCTTTTTATTTAGTCATTGTCCTGATTTTGCAGAGTATGGAGTGATGATAGCACGTCAAATAGCATCCCACACATTTTCAATCTGGAATATATTGGTGGTATGGCAAAGATTCTGTTTCTCTTTCTCTATCTCTCTCTTATCCTTATCATTCTCTCTGTCTCTTCTCTCTTCAATCCAATTCTCTCTCTTTTTGCCCCTCTCTTTCTTTCTGTCTGTCACATTCTTCTCTCAATCTTTCTTTTCTAGTTGTTTTAGCAGAGATGTATAAAGTACCAGAGACCCAGACTTGAGTAAAAAGTGACTTGATTAGAAGTTGAAGGGCCCTATTTTAGTGATCTATAGGCGAGCCATGAATCTCGCGCTGTGTAACTTGATTGATTTAGGGCGTGTCAGTGTGTCTTTGCTATCATAACGATGGGAAAAGTACACCTTGCGCAACTCAAAAATGTACAAGTCAAGTACTACTTCTCTTAACTAATTATGGGTGTGTTTTGGCCGAAATATGAAATAAACCAATCAGTGTTTCACTTGCTGTTCCCTTTAAGTGGAGTTATATATGAATATAAATACACTTTGGGAGATTGATTAAATTTATGCTTTACTCCTTCCACTGGCTCTATATAAACCTTCACTTCTTTTCTACCTTCTTCCTTTTTTCGAAATACTAGCAAAGAAAACTGACCTGCTCATTCACGCTGTGAAGATATGCATTCGCAGGATATTTATTTGTTATTTTTTTGTTTATTGTTAATGTAAAAATGGGGTGTGCGCAGTGCACCTGCATTGCCAAGATAGCAATGACCATCTGACTCTTGACAGTTGAAAGTCGGAGCAGAGTGAAAGGCAGAATGGGAGCAGTGAGGTATTTTTATAAGATCAGCTTGATCTCTTGATCCGCTTACTAATTAGAAGCTTTATCAAACCTGGTAACAGTGCAGAGCATCTACAGCTCTGGCTTTAGTGACAATGTGGAATAATTCCTAACATTTTTATAATTGTAATGATAAGTTGTGATACAGCACATAAAAATAATGTATTAGAGTAAAAGTATTAAACTCACTGAAAATATTTAGTGAAGTAAAAGTGGAAGTAAGAGATAAAAAATAATTCTCTACTTAAGTACAGTAGTGAAGTAGTTCTACTGTGTTACTATTTCTTAGTTGGCCTACTTTTAGTTTTCTTCATCAACTCTCTCTCTTTCTACTTATCCTACTCTCTCAACACCTCTTTCTCTAATTCTTTAATTTACACTTTTTCTCTCTCTCAACACATCTCTCCTCCATCTATATCTGTCTCTTTTCCCTGCTTTTCTCTTTTTCTATCTCTCTCTCTATGTTATTTGCTTTCTCTCTCCTCGCTTCAGTCCTTGTTTAATTATTTCCCTGTATCTCCTTTCTCTTTCTCTTTTTTCTCCCCATTATCTTGCTTATTTTTCTTCTCTTTAGCATTTTCTCCTGTCTTTATCGTACTCTTCATATCTTTCATCTTTCCATTTTCTCTTCACAACCCTTCTCCCTCTTTCTTTCTTTCTTTCTTTCTTTCCTTCTCTCTTTCATGCTCTCTCTCTCTCCTCAGCCAGCATCCAATCATTTCGGGCAAATGATTCAGCAGGAGAACGACCTGGAGAAATGAATCTCTCTCTCTCTCTCTCTCTCTCTCTCTCTCTGATCTGTGTGGGGCATCATTGGTAAAGATAGATAACTTCTGTTTACACGACACACTCCTCATACACACATATCAAACACACACACACACATTCACTCCTCATACACACTGCTTTTGTAAAAGTCCTGTGTAAGCAGACAGAGGGATGCTGGGAGTGTATGTGTGTGGGGGGGGTGGAGGGTGGGGGGTTGTTTAGGCTAGAAGTGATGGGATGGATAATACTACAGGCCATGAGCAGAGAAGATTCTAAGATCAGACATAGAAAACAAACAATATACACTAAAAAATACATAAAAAATTATAAAAACTAAAATTCGAGGCATGACCAGCGTGAGATTGTGAGATCGAGGGCTGATTGGCTGAGTCCGGACACAGAGTCAGATGCATGCTGGGGGTTGTTTTTTTTTTTTTTATCAGAAACCCCTCCCATAGCTGGATTTTCCATCATCTAATCTAATTTAAATGGTTAAAGCAGAAAGCTACTCAATTAACATTAATTATCTGATACACATACAGATACAGACATATTAAGCACCACAGCCCACAGCTAGCCTCTCTCACTCCAGTTTAACCAGTTTTAAACAGTGTCTGATTATCATCCTGCAGCATTAGCTTACTAAATATACAAAAAATATAAAGTGTCAAAACACAACAGCAGAATTAATGCTGTTTTTAATGTTTTTATTTAGTGTGCATTGTGGTTAGCATTCATTTAAAGGCTGTCTGACCACTCGTAGGATGGTCCCTCCCTTATACAGCTCTGGAAAAAAAAGTGCTATTTTAACAGGACAATGCTCGTCCACACACTGCTGCAATCTCAAGAGCTAATCTCCAACACTTACAAACTCAAACTATTCCATGGCCATCCACACTGCCAGAGCTGTCCCAGAGAAAAATAAAAAGAGAAGGATGGGAGAGAGGGAGAGGGAATGATAAAGAAGAGAGATGGGGAGAGATAACTCGAGAGAGAGAGAGATATAGAGAGCAGATGTTTGAGCTTGTGTATAATGTCATATATTAGCAGCAAAAGCAGAAGCTCAGAGACTCTCTCCCAAATGTACTGACATTTGCAGAGTGCATGTTTAGAGAAAGAGAGAGAGAGAGAGAGAGAGAGAGAGAGAGAAAGAGAGAGAGAGTGTGTGTGTGTGCAGCAGCACATTGAATGTTATTACACATCATGTGGTGTGTGAGCACGGTGTGATTGTGGCTGAAAGCTCATTTTCCCGATCCGGCACACAGGCAGACGGCCTGGTTATATTTCAGGATAATATTTTGTCCCGTTTGCTCCTGAAGAAGCAGCTCTGCCAAACCTGTACTGTCCAAAACCGAACCAAGGTCATCCTCACTCACGTTCACGATCACATCACAACTGCATTTTATCCCTTCTGGTGACAGATGATCAAAGAAAAGGTCACACTGAATGTGAAAAATAGAAACATTAGAAATGTGCTTAATAAAATATTTTCTATTTCACACTGTCTCATTGTGTTTCCTACTGCCTCACTCTATTTCTCACTGTCTTATTCTATTTCCCAGTGTCTCATTTTGTTTTCCACTCTCTCATTCTGTTTCGCACTGTCTCACTATGTTTTCCACTGCCTCATTCTGTTTCCCACTGTCTCACTCTCTTTCTCACTGTGATATTTTTTCCCACCGTCTTATTCTATTTTCCATTGTCTCATTCTGTTTCCCACTGGCACCTTCTGTTTTAAATTGTCTCATTCTGTTTCCCCACTGTCTCATTCTGTTTCTCATTGTGGTAATCTGTTTCCCACTGTCTCATTCTGTTTCTCCACTGTCTCATTCTGTTTCCCACTGTCTCATGTTGTTTCCCCTCTGTCACACTCTCTTTTTCACTGTGATACTTTTTTTCCACTGTCTCGTGTTCTTTTCCCACTGTCTTATTCTGTTTCCCACTGTCTTATTCTGTTTCCCACTGTCTCATTCTGTTTCCCACTGTCTCATTCTGTTTTCCACTGTCTCATTCTGTTTCTCACTGTGATAATCTGATTTTTCACTGTCACCTTCTGTTTTACACTGTCTCATTCTGTTTCTCCACTGTCTCATTCTGTTTTCCACTGTCTCACTCTGTTTCCCACTGTCTTATTATGTTTCCCACTGTCTCACTCTAATTCTGACTGCCACCGCTGTCTCACTCTGTTCCCCACTGGCTTACTCTGTTTCTAATGTTCCAATTCTTTCCAATTGTCTCACTCTGTTCTCAATTGCCTCACTCTGTTCAACACTATCTCACTCTGTTCCTCACTGTCTCACTCTGTTCCCCACGGTCTCATTCTTCCACACTATCTCACTCTTTTTCTCACTGTCTCAATCTGTTACCCACTGTCTCACTCTTTCACACTATTTCACTCTGTTCCCCACAGTTTCACTTTGTTCCCCACTGTCACAATCTGTTCCCCACTGTCTCATTCTGTTTTCCCCTGTTTCATACTGTTTCCCACTGTCTCCCTCTCATGTAAACTAACTCTGTTCCCTACTGTCTCACTAAGTTCCTACTGTCTTATTCTGTTTCCCACTGTCTCATTCTCTGTCCTACTGACTCATTCTGTTTCCCCACTGTCACTCGGTTCCTCGCTGTCAAATTCTGTCCCCCACTGTCTCACTCTGGTTATACTGTCTCACTCTGTTTCCCACTGTCTCAATCTCTTTGCCACTATCTCACCCTGTTCCCCACTGTCTCACTCTGTTCCTGACTGTCTCAATGTTTTCTACTGTCTCATTCTGTTTCCCACTGTCTCATTCTAATTCCCACTGTCTCAATCTGTTTGTCACTATCTCACTCTGTTCCCGACTGTCTCATTCTGTTTCCCACTGTCTCACTCTGTTCTCACTGTCTCATTCTGTTTTTCCCTGTGTCACTCTGTCTCCTACTATCTCACTCTGTTCCTCATTGTCTCACTCTGTTTCAAACTGTCTCAGTCTGTTCCCCACTGCCTCACTTTGTTCTCGTCTATCTCACTCTCTTTCCCGCTGTTTCATTCAGTTTTAAACTATCCCAATCTGTTTCCCACATTCTCAGTCTGTTACCCAGTATCTTACTCTGTTTCCCTCTATCTTACTTTTTTCCCCAGTATCTCACTCTGTTCTCCTCTGTCTTACTATGTGAAACACTATTCCCCATGTCTCATTCTGTTTCTCAATGTCCTCAATGTCACCACCATCTCACACTGTTCCTGTGTCGTTCTGTTTTCCACCGTCTCACACTATTCCTTATTTGTTTCACTGTTACCTGCCATCTCACACTGTTCTCTATTGCATCACTCTGTTCACTATAGTCTCATTCTGTTCCCCACAATCTCCATCTGCTGCCGGCAGCCGCAGGTGTGTGTTCGGTCTCATCACCTCCTGTTGTGGCGGTGTGTGACCTAAGCGGAGATTAGACTCTTTTATCAGTGGGTTTGATGATCAGACTCTGATCGTTGGCCTTTTCCCTGTTATCGGCTCATCAAAGCCTGCCTCTGCAGATCACATCACACCTCTCCCTCACTCTCCCTCACTCTCTCTCTCTCTCTCTCTCTCTCTCTCTCTGTGGAAATCCACTCAGGTCAGTCATTAATAAAACAGAGCGGGAACGGGCAGTCCGCCTGATTGATGATCTAACGCTGACCGCCGCACACGCAGCGTGTGATTGCAAACGCTGATCGAGCATTTCTGTGTGTGTGTGTGTGTGTGTGTGTGTGTGTGGGAGTGTGTGTGTGTGTGTGTGTTGGGGGGGATGTGGTATTAAGAATGAACTGAGCTCTGAGTTCTGATGTAATATCATCCAAACCAACACTGCAGAGCTGCAGGACTACTGGCTGCTCCTTAATGAGGCTCCTCTAAAAGTGCATTTCCTGAAGGAAAGAAAGAATACACTATAAACCCATACGTAGTTTAAACTCAAATGATTTAAGTCTGCCTTACATAAAATTGGATATTTCTAAACAATACTCCACTGTTTTGAGTTTAACATTTCTGGGCACATATACTGTATTATGTGTTACTGTATTAGCTATGTTAATAAAAAAATAAATAAAAAATGAATTGCCCACCCCTGCTCTAGAAAGACTCTACAGGTGAGAGGAAGGCTGAAAGTTACAACCCCAGTGGGACGGCTTAGTTATGTTTTGAGTTGTTTTTGGTGTTTGTGGAGGGAATTTGAACCTAAATAAAAGTATGTTTTTTTTTTTTGCCCACCTTCAGAGGACCAATTTAACTTTATTGTTTATTAGTTTATTAGTGTTTATACAGAGTTTAAGTACTGTGGACAAAAAATATAATAGAAAAAAAGTTTAACAGTAAAGACAAAAAAAGATAAAAAATTTAAAAAGATAAGGTAATAATAATAATAATAATAATAATAATAATAATAATAATAATAATTGAAGCAAACAAATCAATTTGTAAACAACGAGAGAGAAAGGGAAATATAGGAAATATAATATAATATATAATATAAAGGAAAATAAAGGTATGTTTTGAGTTCATTCACTCCTTGTGGCTGTGTTTCTATGTGCTTCCTGACTGACTTGTCTCAGTGGCCATGCCCCCTTTTTTTTAAAAGGTAAACCTAGTTTTGAACCATTTCTTTGTATGTATCTGTATCTGTAGTTCGATTTTAGTAGGTAGGGAAAAATAATGGATTTAAATCGAAAATCTAATAAAGATCAATTTTAAAGCCATAATTGCTTGGTAAAAAAAAAGGTGAGGGAGTCAAATAAAAAAAATAAATAAAAAAAATAATACTAATAATAATAATTGAAGCAAACATATCAATTTGTAAACAACGAGAGAGAAAGAGAAATATAAGAAATATAATATAATAAAATATAAAGGAAAATAAAGGCATGTTTTGAGTTCATTCACTTCCTGTGTCTCTATCTCGATGTGCCTCCTGACTGGCCACGCCCCTATCTGCAGAGGTACCATCACACAATACAGACAATTTATCTTTTTAATCCTAAAATATCTGAAAACACTCCTCATTTCTGAAGTGTTTATCCATCTTACCTTTGTACCTTAGGCCTGAGCTCTTACTCAAAACAGCTCCAGCACTTTCAACAAAAACCCTCGGTGGGATAAAACATATATTTAGCTAAAGATAAATCCTATGGTTTCTAAAAACTGCAGCATCATCACTCTCCAGTGAGGATCAGTGATTATAATCATGAAAAACAATTTAAAAAATGATCTCTCCTTAAAAGTTTCTTCTGTGACATTTTTTTTCTCAATTTTCAGTCAGAAACCTGATAGATATCAAGATATCAAAGCGTCTGAACATAAAATAGATATCTTTTTGTTGTTTTTATTTTTTAAAGGTAAACCTAGTTTTGAACAATTTCTTTGTCTCTCATCTGTAGTTCGATTTTAGTAGAAAGGGAAATATGATCGATTATAATCGAAAACCTAATAAAGATTATTTTTTCGGCCATAATCGTCAAGCACTATTAGAAACCCATATTTCTTTAAATCTAACGATGCATTTATTTATTTAACACACAGAAGCACTCAGCCCAGGACAGAGTGAGCGAGGGGGTGAGGGGTAAAGGCCGGTCAGTGTTGCCCCCCGAGGCCGGATTGATCGCGAGCGCCGTGTATGTCACATGGTGAGGCGTGAGAGAGATAATTTATCACAATAAAAGACCAATCAATGAGCTCCTCGCAGGCTGGGCTAATTAATGAGATCTATTGGAATTTCCCTGGTGATGGAGGACAATACATAGAGTCGTGCGTGAGTGTATATGTGAATGCATTTGGGCATTGGTATGCGTGTGCGCGTGTGTCGGAGGTCACGTCGATAATAAAGAGAGGGCTGTGGAGTTGAAAGTCAGCAGTATTGAAATTGAACTGTCGCTTATCAGAATTGTCTGGCGATAATAAAGTTATCGGATACAGACCTCAGAGGACGCGTCGTCTTGTTGCTGTTAGCATCAAGATGAGCTCTGCATGTACAGGGGTTGGAGAATGAAACTGAAACACCTGGTTTTAGACCACAATAATTTATTGTGGTGACGGACAGTTCTGGTGGAAACAGGAGAGTTTAAGTGCACATTGAATTCTGCCGTGATTTGGGCAGAATTTTGAATACAATACAGGTAAGCACCCGAACATCCCTTTCAGACAGCTTCCTCTTACAGCATCCACAGTTAATCCTGTTGGATGTGGTTGGTCCTTCTTGGTGGTATGCTGACATTACCCTGAATACCGTGGCTCTTGATGCATCCCAAAGACTTGCTGTCTTGGTCACGGATGCGCCAGCAAGACGTGCATCAACAATTTGTCCTCTTTTGAATTATGGCATGTCACCCATAATGTTGTGTGCACTTGTTTGATTTAATTGCCATCACATAAGTGACATCGCACGTCCCACGATGTGACTATTGTAAATGCGCAAATCTCAATGACGATGCTTCAGCGATATATTGTGCAGCCCTAATAAGAGACCACCGAAAAATTATGAGTTTCTTTGATTTTACCAAATTGAAAACCTCTGGAACGTAATTCAAGAGGAAGATGGATGATCACAAGCCATCAAACTAAGCTGAACTGCTTGAATTTTTTTGCACCAGGTGTGGCATCAAGTTATCCAAAAGCAGTGCGTAAGACTGGTGGAGGAAAACATGCCAAGGTGCACGAAAACTAAAAACCAGGGCTATTCCACCAAATATTGATTTCTGAACTCTTAAAACTTTATGAATATGAACTTGTGTAATGTTGTAAGTCGTTTATAGAACAAAACAACAATGTTCATGGTCTCTTCATTTTTTTCCAGAGCTGTATATATTTTTTTTGTTGTGTTTATACCAAGACTATAAGCTATAATTTTTTTTTTACACTAATAGCATTCATACATACAATCCGAAGTGTCTCATTTTCCAACGCAGCCAAGTGTTGCTAACCATAACTCTATTAGCAGCTCAGACCGAACAATAACTCCTATTAACTTCCTCCTGTCCGCTCCAAATCCCCATGTGTCAGCGTTTTAAAATGCTAACGCTAATGCCCTAAGCCAGCCATCGCTTTAAAACCTCTCACGCTGTTCTCAAACCGGATAAACTCTAAAGAACTCCCCGCGAAATGAGTGACAAAAGGCTGCACTTTAACCATATGTGACACTCTCCGAGCCTTCCTTTTCCCTTTCTGTCTGCAGGGATGATAAATGGACACCATTATTTTCCATAATGGAGCCTGTAATTGCTTGCAATTAGGCCCCATTATGAGTGAGGCATATGACCCCGCTACAGATAGACTACAGTTTGACAAATTTAAACAGCTATACTCTGCTATATTGGGCCACCGACACGTTCTTTCCCCCAGAGCGCCATAAACGCTCATATTTTTGACATTTTAATTGTCTCTGACAACACAATAGCCACAGCGCTACATTCAGAAGTGTGTAGAGGTCCTCTAAGTGGATACACTACAGTCGTGTTCTTTGTCACCGCACATGGCATTTCATCTGTACTAATAACAGGGATAAATGGAGCCATTTTTAAAGCTGACAATCAGCATAAGAGTCAGATTAGAAATCAGCAGCTATACTGTGGAGAACATCATGCTTACCCACAAAGAAAAACATGAAAATTAGCTTTATGACACCATAGCAGAGAGATATGCCCTGACTTACTCACGTCAGACTTACAGTACTACTCAAAGTTTGGAAACACCATAAATGTTGTGGGTTTATTAGTTTTTCATTATTTTAAAATGTTCTGCATTGTAGATTAATATTAAAGTCAACCAAACTATGAAGACAAAGATATGGAATTGTCTATTAAACCGAAAAAAAGGTGTTAAACAAATCAGATTTAACAGATTTTTCAAAGTAGCACCTCTTGTCTCACCAACTTAAAAATTCACGTTTTTAGTTGGCCTCATTCAGGTTCTATAAAAAATGTGCTTAGAAAGTTTTGCTGGCTATCCTTTAAAAATCAACTAAAACACTCTTCTTGTATAAATCACATTTATTTTTTGTGTTTGTTGGTTCAACTCAAAGATCTCAGTTTACATAGTAAAGTATATGTGCTCACAAATGTTCAACTAACTCAAAATAGTTGAGTAATGTTTAGAAATCTCCAAATTTATGTAAAACAGACGGAATTTATTTGAGTTCAAACAACTTCTGGGTTTACAGTGTAGAATTGGAACTTTACGTAACTATTTTGAGTTAGTTGAACATTTGTGGGCACATAAACATTCAAACGGGGACCTTTAAGTTGAACCCACTTATAATAACTGAGTTTAGTCTGTTGCCATTAACAGCTTCTTTTCCATTGGCTTCTGTCACAATCTATTTGCATACTGGGTGTGTCCAACAGTTTCTGACTAACACTCACCATCAGTGTGTAGTGATTTCCTCTGGACTACCTTAGGTAAACTTGTTGCTTAAGTATTATGTTGTACTGTTTGTTCACTGTCTTGTTGGCTGTAGGAGCAAGAATAAGTTTTGAAGCTAAGAACTCACTGTTGGCTTTGCTCTGACTACTGTTCACTTTATAGTTAATTTATGTTACAGGTTACAGGGTTTATTCGTGAGCAGGAGGAGGAAGCAAGGAGGGCAAAAGCAGCAGGGCAGAGTAAACAGGGGCAGTGGATGAGATGGGAAAGTGTAGAGAAGCGGAGAATCACCTGGCGAGAGTTATGGGGATTGGATACAGGCCGTATAAAGTTTCTTTTGGGAGCTACATATGATGTTCTGCCAACGCCACAAAACCTTGCTCAGTGGGTGGGTGAGGATCCAAGTTGTAAGCTATGTGCAGGAAGTGGCACGCTGAAGCACATTTTGTCGGCATGTAAGGTGAGTCTATCCCAGGGGCGCTACACATGGAGGCATAATCAGGTACTTAGATCTCTTGCAGGTGCACTTGATAAGAAACGGTTAGAAGTTAATAACATGCCCGTGGTAGGTTGCAGTAGGGTAATAACGTTTGTGCGTGAGGGGCAGCATAGTGGAGAAACAGCACAGTGCTTGAAAACTGCTGGTAAGTGGGCCAATGCACGAGATTGGAAGTTATTAGTGGATGTAGGTAGTAAACTGCAGATCCCAGAGTGCATTCTGGTTACAACCTTGAGGCCGGATGTAGTGTTGTACTCTGAAAGTAAGCGGATAGTGTATTTTATAGAGCTGACTGTTCCGTTTGAAGACGAGGTAGATGGAGCTTATGAAAGGAAAAGGCTGAAGTATACAGACTTGGTGGCTGAGGTGAGAGAGCGTGGGTGGCAAGCGTATATTAGACCGGTAGAGGTAGGTACTAGAGGCTTTGTTGCGAAGTCTGCCACAAGACTGCTGTCTGAATTCGGAATTAGAGGTCGTGTGCTAAGGACTGTAGTGAAGGAGTTGTCAGATGTAGCTGAAAGATCTAGTCAGTGGTTGTGGTTCAGAAGGGCTGAGGCTGTGTGGGGAAGGGAGTGAGTTTGTGCTTCTACAGCAGGCTTGGAGGGGGGTGGGTCTGGGACGCCAGACTTCACTGTTGAGCCTTCTGGAGGTGTCGTGGGCCTAATTCAGCGAAACACTGACGAAGGAAGGTGCCTACCTGATGACCCCTGAGAAGAGCTTGCACTGAAGTTTGTGTTGGAGTTGTTAGATGTAGCTGAAAGATCTAGTCAGTGGTTGTGGTTCAGAAGGGCTGAGGCTGTGTGGGGAAGGGAGTGAGTTTGTGCTTCTACAGCAGGCTTGGAGGGGGGTGGGTCTGGGACGCCAGACTTCACTGTTGAGCCTTCTGGAGGTGTCGTGGGCCTAATTCAGCGAAACACTGACGAAGGAAGGTGCCTGCCTGATGACCCCTGAGAAGAGCTTGCACTGAAGTTTGTGTTAGAGTTTGGATGAAGGGGATTGGTGTGGTCCTGCTCTTGTAATAATTTGTCTCATGAGTTTTTGTAGACGTCTGAGTACTTGGCAGTTGAGGCACGGACCATGAACATAGTTCGCTATGCTTCTGGATTCTTGTCGAGCCAGTATCAGATGGTAGTGGTTGCTGTGTTCTGCTCACGCAACTTATAATGTGATTTATTGTGTGTGATTGTGCTTAGGTAAGTGTGTTGTTGCCATAGTTAAAGGAAGTGAGCTTAGATTAAGGAGGGATTCTATGTGTTCATAGGTTATTTTTTGGTAGGTCTGTTACTTGGCAGTTGAGGCAATGGACCATGAACATAGTGTTAGGCTGTGCTTCTGGATTCTTGTCGAGCCAGTATCAGATTGTGGTGGTTTTGCTATTGTTGTTAGTTGAGTGAGTAGTAGATCCTGGCTGAGCCCTATGCATAACCCCAGCTGTTAGGTGCAGGATTTGTCAATTTCCTGTATTATATTACTTGTGTTTTAACGGTTTTGAGAAAAGATTCTTTTGTCTGCTGTGACCTGATAATAGTCTGTGTTAATTCATCGTATGTTTGATGTCATTTTTTATTTAGATTTCTGTTTAGTTGTGTAATCATTGCATAAACAAAAAAAATAAGATAGACCGATTGTGCAATAGTTACTTTAAATTAAAAAGTTTAAATTTCAGGTACAACACATTTTGAGTTTAAAGCACGTTTGATTTGTCTGTTAAACTTAAAGATGAAGGTTTCTTCAACTCTATACAGTCTTATAAATTACTAAAAAAAATAATTTGAGGCAACAAATGACCTTAAATGATTTGGGTAGACTTGGGTAAACTTATTGGTGTTAACAGTGATACATGCCCACAAATGTTCACCTCATTTATAATGGTTGGTAATGTATGGACATGTCCAATTTTACATAAAAGAGACTTAATTTGTTTGAGTTCAAACTAATTGTGGGTTTACAGTTTGGGGTTATTTAGGTTTAGACTTTTTTTTCTGCCTTAATAATACCTTCATTTACAAACTGCATTGTGTATTTTCTTGTGTTGTCAACTAAAAATTTCATTTGTTTGATGATCTGAACCATTTAAAAGTGGCAAACATGCACAAAAATGAAAACATCATGAGGGCAAACACTTTTTTACACCACTGTACGCTAGTCTTGTCTAAGAAATAGCCCCATAGAGTGTGAGAAACTCACTGTTGAAGTGTGATCTGATCATAATTTAGGGTCAGTATGTTTAGTGTATTTCATATGCTTCAGGGTCCACCCATTTTCTTCACCAACGTACATTTTTGATTAGTTTTAAAAGCATATTTTTCTCATATTTTATCCACAGTGGAGCCAATGGCCAGAATCCAGCACAGTCTGCTGAATTCCCTGATTGAACACTCTGAACATTAAACCTGGTAATTAACAGTGAAGCTGAATGAGTTCTGTGACTGTGAGAAACAAAAGCAGAAATCTGTACAGGACTCCAGCCCTCAGGGACTGGTGTGAATGATCTACTGTAGATGACAGAGGGCTCAGTGAGTAAAACAGAAGAATAATCCGCTGTGACAGGCTGAGTATACTCTGTGCTGATTTAGAACAGTGTGCTGGAGCCTGAAGTGTAAGAGGAGAGTCTCTTATTGCTCCGTTTGCTTGTTTTTGGGAGCTGTCACGCAGCGGTTCAGTGTTTACATAGCTGACCTGAGTGGTGGGGATGTAATCTCAGCGGTTCAGGCTGTAGTATGGAATTAAGAGCTTCATTTCAAAATCCGTGGGTTCATATTAACCCTTAGAGCCGTGAGAAAATCTAAACTTGCTGAATCAAGTGGAGAAAATGCACTTTAAAAACGTGATTTCGTGTTTTAGTAAGAAGAACTAAGTCAGTACAACTCAATAAAATGAATCCAGAGAGCTTAAAAATCAATCAATCAAACAACTTTAGTATAATACACACGTCAATGCTCTTTTTACAGTGTTGGTTCATACAGCTTTCCTATAGGCTCCTGGCACCATATATTTGGATATTGGGTGTGGCCTTTCCCTTATCCACCATCTTTGCGTTGTCTGTTGCCAGATCTCACTGTTGTAGGCTGTAAGAGCAATCCCAATTATTTTATTTTTTTATTTATTAACTGAGTACCTTAAACCTGCAATACTTGAACAATAGAGTAGAGTTAATGAAACATGTTGCATGAACAAAACTGTTTTTTTCACCCAACAATAGTTTAATTGAACTAGATTAGCAAATTTATAAATATATACATTGCTTTTAACAAAGCCTATGCGAAAGCTCTATGAACCTGAACTGATAAAAGAGCCTTGGAATTAAGGCCTTTAATAAAAAATCAGGGGATTCATATTTACCCAGAAGCATAGGCTCCTGGCACCATGCTCCTGGCACTAATCTAGTTCTCTCCCTTACTTACCATCTTTGTGTTGTCTGTTGCCCAAAGCTAACTTACCCTTGGTATGAGTTAGTGTAATGTATGTATTGGTTGGCAAGTCTCAGTGTTGTAGGCTGTAAGAGCAAATTGCCTTTATTGTTTGTTCTTAGTTTTTTGTTCCTGTTTGCTTTTGTCTTGTCACGGTATTGTGCTATGGGTTTTGGTTATTTTTTTAAAAACATGCTAAATATGTTGAGATTTCTTTTAAAATAAACGAAGATCTTTAAACCCTCAGTACTTGAACAACACAGCTGAGTTAATTTAACTATTGTGTGAACAAAACTCATTCATTTTTAGAATTTGGGGGTTCATATTAATCCTTAGAGCTGTGAGAAATGCTAAACTTGCTAAATCGCACTTAAAAAAAGGATTTTTATGTTTTAGACAGAAGAACTAATATTATTAAATTGCATGAACAACTCAATAAAATGAGTTCAGAAAACTTCAACCTGAACACTTAAAAATGTGAATAAAACTGAGTTATTTAACTATCGTTATTTGAACAGAAATTATTCAAGTCATCATAAACCTTTGACTTTGACTGATGTTGAGTTAAAAATGCTTAAAAAAAAAAAAAAAAATATATATATATATATATATATATATATATATATATATATATATTTACAAATTGGTGTTGCACAACTGAACCCATCCACCTTAACTCAATCTTACTTGTGATCTTATCAGATTAAGTGTTCCCAAACTCCTGTGGTACTTAAATTACAACAAGTTAATCAATTTAAGCAGTAGAGCAGTTAGACTTTATCTTGTTCTCTTTTAAAAGATTGCATTACTTCATCTACTACTCAACTTTACTTTATATAGTGTAGCTTTGGGCAAAAGACAACACAAAGATGGTAAGTAAGGGAGTTTCTGACACTCACCGTCAGTGTGTAGTAATTCCCCCTGGGCTACCTTACAAATAAATCAAGTTCCCCATTAGCTGTAATAACTTGATGTTTTGATTTATGCTAACTCAATTTTTTTATTCCCCGTTACCTAAAAAAAAAATTAAGCAAACCAGCTAACTTAAAAAAAGGTTAAATAAACTCATCTTAACTGGCCTTACAATATAACAAAAGAATAACAAAATAAAAAAAGTTAAATCAATGTACACTTTAGTTGTAACTAGAACTTGATGTTCTAAGTTATGCTAACTTAAGTTTTCTTTCCCATTATTTCACTTTTTTAAGGCAACCAGTTTCCTCAAATTTTTAAAGTAAATTAAACGTATCCGTGCTTACAGTGCACCTGTAATACCATAGAAAACAGCTTAAAATCATCAATAACATCATGGTAGCCATCAAAAAACAAGTTCTCAGTCTTGTCATAACACATATTAACATATATACAAAAATGATTCTCCACATCTTTTTTTTTTGTTTGTTTAGCGTAAATTGAAAGCAAATTAAATGTATAAAAATGCCTATGTAATGTATTATTTAATTGTAAATGTTGTTTAATATTAAGTCAAAACAACAGCTAACTCTCAATGCATTAAGCTACTGAGACTGAACTAGAGCCCCCTTAAAACATACTGCAAGCCAGTGCTAACGCTATTCAATTCCAAACACCATTCTGAGCTCCAGTCTGCGCCAGCAGCCCTCGTTCCAAGCCCTAAAGTTTATCAGGGGACCCCCTTAACGAGGCAGTTGGTGGAAGCCCTCAGGGCACAGCCTAACAAAGCAGGAGCCGATCCAGGCTGCAAAATGATGTCATCCAATCCAGCCCTGAAACGCGGAAATGACCAGCATGAGGAAGCTGTCCTCACAGACAGAAACAGCCCAGCTCATGTTTATTGTAACTGAGGCCTGAGCCTCGGGCCATGGTGCCCAAATGGGCAGCAGTATGTCGGTAAACATCTGGAAACATCTGGAAACTTCTGGGACCTCCAGAGCACTTTTTCAGACCAGGCTTGGCAATGAAAAGAGCCTGTAATTATAGTGATGAGCATTTTGAAGCAGAATGAGGGTGTGGATTATTCATATGACCATTATGAAGCATTATAGAGCACCCCCTTTGCTTCTTGTTGTGTATTACAGTCTGGCAGTATGACCACATAGATCAAATGAACATTATAGAGCATTATAGAGTGCTGCCTATGCTTTCTGTTGTGTCAAACAATTATTCAGAATGAGTATGTGGATCATATGAACATTATAAAGCATTATAGATTACCCCCTATGCTTCCTGTTGTGTATTACCATCTGGCAGTATGACTATATGGGTTTATGAACATTATAGAGCATTATAGAGTGCCCTCTCGGTTTCATGTTGTGTATTACAGTCTGTCAGAATGACTGCATGGATCATATGAACATTATAGAGCTTTATAGAGTGCCGCCTATGCTTTAAGTTGGGTATTACAGTCTGGCAGTATGACCACATGGATCATATGAACATTATAGAGCATTATAGATTGCTGCCTATGCTTTCTGTTGTGTCAAACAATCAGTCAGAATGAGTATGTGGATCATATGAACATTATAGAGCTTTATAGAGTGCCGCCTATGCTTCATGTTGTGTATTACAGTCTGGCAGTATGACCACATGGATCATATGAACATTATAGAGCATTGTAGATTGCTGCCTATGCTTTCTGTTGTGTCAAACAATCAGTCAGAATGAGTATGTGGATCATATGAACATTATAGAGCTTTATAGAGTACCCCCTATGCTTCTTGTAGTGTATTACAGTCTGTCAGAAAGACTGCATGGATCATATGAACATTATAGAGCATTATAGAGTGACGCCTATGCTTCAAGCAGTGTATTACAGTCTGTCAGAAAGACTGCATTGATCATATGAAAATTATAGAGCATTATAGAGTTCAGCCTATGATTTCTGTTTTGTCTAACAATCAGTCAGAATGATGTGGATCATATGAACATTATAAAGCAGGGGCTGGCAATTAAGTTTGGCCACAAGCCAGATATTACGTGGCTGTCCACAAAAAAAAAAAAAATTCTGTTTTGGAAAATGAAGTGTACTGGAATGGAGTGCTACAGACTAGGAGCTCTCCAGCCCAGAGGGTTGTTGAACATAATTGTAGAACAGTTGAATTCAAAGCAGGTAAACCCAAGAAGAAAGAAAAAAAGAAATAAATAAAGACATCGCTCCTTACGCAGGATCCAACCCGTGTTCTTAGGGTCACGTCCCAATAAACCACCGCTGCCCCGGCTAGTGAATTGGGATGCAGCCGGAGATAGGGAGCCCAAGAACGGGTGGAAAAACGAGAATAGGCGAAAACTAAAGTCATGCAGAGCACGACAGAAAGGAATATAAACAAAAGGAAAGGAATATAAACAAAAGCTCACCAGAGAAGCATAAATACACTGCAGGATGTGTCGGGGCTGCTCTATAATGCTCTATAACAGGGGTCGGCAATAGGATGCCCATGGTCTAGATGTGGTCCGCAATAAATAAATAAGTAAAATGCTCGGCGTGACTTTAGTTTTCGCCCATTCTCATTTCTTCACCCGTTCTTGGACTCCCTATCTCCTTGTAAGGGCGTTTTTTTCCTGGCTGTGTCTCAATTCACTACCCAGGGCAGCGGTAGTGTATTGGACTGCGACCCTAACGACACGGGTTCGATCCTGTGTGAGGAGCGATCTGTTTGTTTATTTATTTCTTTTTTTTTTTCGTTCTTTCTTCTTGGGTTTACCTGCTTTGAGATCAACTGTTCTACAATTGGGTTGAACAACCCTCTGGGCTGGAGAGCTACTAGTCTGTAGCTACTAGTCTGCATCCCATTACATTTCATTTTCCAAAACAGATTTTAAACATCTGGCCTGCACCCAAACTTAATTGCAGACCCCTGTTCTACATGTTCTGTAGTGTACTACTGTCTGTGATATGATCATGTGGATCATATGAATATTATAAAGCATTATAGAATATTATAGAGTATTATAGAGTCTGAAATGAATAAATATGAACAGTCTGTTCATGCAGAGATATTTTTCATGCACCATTCAGAAAAGCTGAAGTCCTGGTTCACTTTCAGTGTGTTAAACTACACTACAGGTTGTGTAATGAAAGAGAAGTAGGCTGAGCGTCTAATCATATCTACACACACACACCAGTGGAGGGTGTAAACACATTTCAGCACAGTAGTGTAATAGTCCGTCATTAAAAGAACATAATAACTCCCTGCAGCAAGACGTCCATGCACTCTAATTAAACATGTTGAATAAGAAAAAAAAAATTAAAAATGAAATGTTTTTCTTTGGCAAACACACACACATACACACACACACACACACACACACACACGTGTAACACTATTGTAGCTATTAGTTTTCAGGTTCTGCTATGTGTCGTATGATTTATTAACCAGTGCATCCAGAGTAGATGTATTCTGGAGTGGTCTTGGGAGTGTTTGGGTTTTTTTTTCTGTTCACAGTGCTGAGAAATAATTAATTTACACCACACAAATTCCTCCTGGCTATATTCCTACTCTGTCATTACAGACATTTCTGTTGTCTCTAAGAAGTAAACAGGGGAGCAGAAGATCCATCAGACTGGTTCTACACAAGAGTAATCCATTAAAATTATTATTTTTTTTTATAACTAGACACTCTAAATAATTCTACAACATTATAAACCACCTCCTGAGCTTTAAATTTTGTCAACTAGTAAAAATCTGCAAAGCAATGCAAACTGACTGAATTGTTCCTTGCGACTTTCTGTGCAAAACAGAAGGTTTATGATGTTAAAGACCATCCAGACTGTTATCAGCAACGTACCATATTTTTAGCAGTATAAAGCACACTTAAAATCATTTAATTTTCCCAAAAATTCATCAGTGTATATAATATGATCCAGTGCACCTTATGTATGAATTTTACCAGTCAGGTTGTAAAGAGCATTAAAGCTCACCTTCCGTCGTTTTTTCTTTCATTTTAAAATGTCTAGTTGTGGTCTCTAGTATGAATGAATGACATGTGAGCCGTTTTTGTAAAAAAAAAGTGCTCAGGTGTCTCTGTATAGCTCTTTTTTAATGGACTGTTTTAGGGGTGTGTCCAAAATGACCGGATTCCAGCTTTGCTCATGAATATTCATACATGCAAACAGCATGCAAATATCTCTCCTCTGATTGGCTAGGAGCACTGCGACGCCTCTCCACTGCTCTGCCGCTCACTGCCTCCCACCTCCTAACTGATGAGCGGTGATGTTGCGTCGCTTCAGCTCCGCGTCTGGGAGTTTCTCGAGCCAAGGTGGGCTGGTCTGTGAGTTTTTGCCTACGTAGGCAGAAAGATAATTCAAAATTCACCCGTTTTTCGGAGGGGGGGAGGGGGGATTTCTTTGCTTAGCTCCTGCAGACAATGGGGGCTGCAAAACAGTTTAATGTGCAGGTGTACACATTCAACTCGGAGAGACCTACTGTATTCCACAAAAAACAAGAAAAATCGGATTTTCGCGGAAGGTGAGCTTTAAAGCCACTCCACTGAAGTACAGAGTTATACAGCATTATCAGTTTTAGATTAGTTCTCCAGCGCAGAGACTGGAGCAGTAATAGCATTAGTATTAGCTCTTTTGCCCTTCAGAGGTGAGTATTATGAGGCTGTAGATTCCTGCTAACCCTGAGTAGCATTGCTGGAGCAGCATTAGCATTAGCTGCTAACCACACAAAGCACTAGCTCTTTCTTTATTCAGAGGTGAGTGTATCGGACTGTAGCCTGCGCCTTCACCGTTTTAAAAACAAGCTACGTGGGACGAACCACCAGGAAAGCTCAGGGTTCCTCAGTCCAGTGCTGTCAGAAGGTATTTACTAGTGCTAAATGCGGCTAGCGGTAGTGGGCAGCCTCTAACGCTAATGCTAATGCTGCTGCACACAGCCTAAGTGGAAATCTGAAAATTTAAGCTACTGTAAATAAACGGAAGCACCTGCCTACTGCTCTGTTTGTAGCAGCGCTGTAAGTGATGCATTGTTGCCAGGTTAGCGTAGTTCCCTCTACTTTTATCCATTTCAAAATTGTGGAAATCTAAGCTTACTGTAAATAAACATAAGAGCTTTACTCACCCAAATAAACAGTTTTCATGTGAGAAATCTGTGCAGATTAAAGTCCAGTGCTTGTTTGACTTTGAAAGAAAATGTTTTTTTTTTTTAGTTTTAAAGTTTTGTTTATTTCGGCGCCCCCCAGCGGCAAGACCTGCGGATTTACAAGGGTCCCCTATTTTAAATACAGCTTAAAATACTCTTTGTTAACTGAACAATATATACACTTAAGCTTTTCTTTTCTTTTTTTTAACTCTTAACCTGATAATAAGTGTAATAATGTGTATTTTCGAATCGCTGGACTTATTTATTGTTGGGCCACGTCTTTCTCTGTGCCGCCTATTGGAGACGTGGCATTTCTGCACTGTGTCTATGGGATCCAGCGGCTCCCAGTGGTGTTTAATGACATCGTGTTTGGTTTGTATTTGGTTTGTAAGTGCTGCATCGTTGCTAGATTACCTGTTTGCTGCGGAGTAACACATGAAGAGCTTCGGTTACAGTGCATTACCGGTAAAAATGTCACTTATAAAACTCCTCTCAGCCAATCACATTGCAGGGTCGGAACTAACTGTGTTATAATAAGGAATATTAGAAGTATGAACTAAATTTGGGATTACTTTTCAAGCCTTGATAATGCTGTTTCTAGTGCAGACTAGAAGTAAAGTGAAGAAAAGCAAAAAAAAAAAAAGGGTATTCCACACAACATGATGTTTACTGTAGAAAACTTGAGACTAAAACTTTATTTCCCTCAGATTCCTAAAACAAACAGTTCCTAATGGGTTTTGGATGTGTTTTATACAGCAGTGATAAAGTGGCCATTGACTATCCGGACACTGAAACAAACATCTCAGAGTGAGGCTGATGGATACAGAGTCAAACACAATGAGAGCACAGCACTGTGGAAAATCCTCATCCTCAATATTTATAAAGACTTTTTCAACTCGTCCATAAGAATAAACACACATTTATCCGGTTGACGTCGAGTTGATTTTTGAAACAGCAGCAGACGGAGGTGTTAATGCGGAATCCTCACGACAGATCCAGTTAAATAGTTACCTTAAACACACACACAGTGATCCCTTCTGCAGGCACACAGTTACAGTAGCTGTAGTTAGAGCCTGAATTGTTTACAGTGATTTTTTTTTTCACTTCCCCTAGTGAAAAAAGGTAGATTAAAGTATGCTTAGCATTATTTCACTATAGTGCACTGAAGTGTTCTTGTAGCCTCATTATTAATCAGTATATTTAAAGAATGCTAAAATGGAACAAGTTTATTTGTACTTATTAAACTTTAATTGTATAAAAATAGTATTACAGCTGTATCACTATTATACACCAGGTATATTAGGAATGTACGAAGAATTGATGTCAACCCTTGTGTGGTGTTCGGGTCTGTGGGACCCGTTTTAATTTTTCATCAAATGATACTAAAAAAATATTTTTTTCTAACTCATACATGATATATGATATATGTCTAAAACATATATCAAAACACATTTTCGATAAACTCACACTGTACACTGTACCCCCCCCCCCCCCCCCCCACACACACACACACATTTATATTACACACAGTATGTTTGGCCAAGGGCTAATAAACATTGCTTCATTTGTAAATTTTCTACTCATATCTTGAGTTTAATTCATTTTCTTTTACATTTTATTAAAAAACTAATAAAAAAAGAGTAGCACTTTTTAAAAGAAATGTAACATAAGAAAGGTAAAGGGCAAATATTAACCATGTAAGCTGTATATATTGCTTGCAATTTAGGTGAAGCAAGCATGTGTAAAGCATTTTAATGTAAAATTGCTTAATTTTGCTGAATTAAATACAAAGTAAACAAAGTAAACGAGTAACAAAAATATGAAAACCACACAAGGGTTAAATATGTGATATATTTACATTAGAGTAGAAATATGCTTCTTGTTCCTGTCTTTTGTAAGTAGCACACTTCTAGTATACTTTGTTGAGAGTAAAAATATATATTTAATATTAAAATTTTTAGCGTGTTACAAATTGACCTTTATATTACCTTTACCATATTAGTTGTAGTGATTTAATTTACGTTCTAAAAAAGTTAAATGATACATTGTACTTTAAGTGAGCTGCTGTAACAGTTGTTTTTAACACACTTTGCTCAAAATGTACAAAAGTATATTTGGAAATAAGTATTTTAGAATTATATTGAATTACATTAAACTATTAAGTCTATTTATTTTACACTATATTGTATTTTTAAAAAGTATGATCAAAATTTACTTTTAAACAGTTGATGAAAGCATAAGATTAATGTACTTTTTAATATATTTTAAGTAAGTACACAAATCTGTTAGTATATTTACAACATACTTAGACATTTGTTAATATGTTTAAAGTACAATTAAGTATATTTCTTTTCACCAAGCTCCATCATAGGAAAAAAAAGATATTACTTCTTGTCTATGGGTGTAAAACAACCAATTGTGAAGCTGAGAGAAGATATCCTGAAGAAGAAAGTCATCACTGGTGTACTAAGTAAGAAACATTGAACAGGTGGACTAAATACATAAGTTTTAATTTTAATTACCTAGAATATACCTTGAATATATAACAGAAAGACAGATTCAGACCCTGACTTTGCCCTAGATAAATATATGAAGTCAATATAAGCAATATTGTACGTTAAATTAAAATAATTTATTGCTGGTCGTGCATCAGGTGTCTTTATTTCATTGAAAATTAAACAGTATGAAGGTTGCCAGTGTGATGCCACTGATATCTTTCTCAAAGTGGGGCGGAGTTACCCTGAGATGACCCTGATTTAATTATTGATTTAATAGCTTGACATTTTAATGGAAACAGTTCTTATTTTTATTTTGTTATTTAACCACTTTATTTCACCTAAACAGGCGATACTGTGAACATGCCAAAATCCCACTCAAAATATAAAAGAAAACTAAATAAAATATATACAAAAAGTACTTTAAAGGAAAGGTTAACATTCCTCTACATTTCATTCATTATAATTAATTTAGAGTAAATCTAAAAATGTATTGTTACACAGTGTTTGGATTCAACGCCATGGATTTAAAGGTGAGTTTTATTTTAATACTGACTCCTTAAAATAGCTATTTAGTATATTTCTGTTGTATTAATTTGTTTCAATCACTGAATTATGCAAAGAATTTAATGTTAATATGCTTCACTTGGCGTTTTCTCTTATTTATACACCATCTTTCTCTTTTCCTTTTCTTGCCCTTGTGAGAAAAGTATCTATTTCTTCCTCGGCTAGTTTGAGCAGCTCGGTTCCCTGGTGTTTCCTGTGATAAATGACACGTCCGCCGCCGTTTATCAAGCAGATCTAGTGATCCAGCCTATGAATTCTCATCTCACCTCTTTTTCCTCCTCCTTCCCCTTTTCTTTTTTTCCTTTCATCCTTCCGTGCCACTGAACGGAGAGGGGAAGCGAAGATCTGAGCAAAGAGCCATTTTTCATTCATCAGAGAACAGAAATGTTTTGCACTGGAAAGAACAGGCGCTCGTCCTCCGCCGTAATGGGACACGTTTTCCAACCTTTACACGCCCGCCGCTCTGCAGGGAGAGGCCGTCTAATGCGGGGAAACAAATTGCATTCCCGTCACTTAACGCCGGGCTCGGAAAGGCAGAAAAATGGAAAAGTCTTTACGACTATTGGATGTTTTGTTTTGAAGGAGGGCTAATAGGTTTCAGATGTCCGAGAAACAAACCGTTTTCACCCGAGTGGATAAATCAAATTCAAAGTGTTCAAAGCCCAACATTCGCACTTTGCCTGCTGGGTAATTGGCACTTTAGCTCGGTGCTGTGAGACGTTCAGTCTGGGAGAGGCGTCGTGTACAGTAACAGCACTGCTAGACCTCTGTTCTCCTTCAGCCTGATTCTACTGACCTCTAAACCCTGTTAGAACAGCTCATCTCTTATCTCACAGGCTCTGTTCTTGTTCCCACCTGTTAGAACTTAGATCAGAACCAAAAAATGCAACCTGACCCGGCCTGAGCCTGTGCACATTCTGCCCGAATCCGATCCGACCTGATCCATAAACTCCCCATAAGCTTATGGCTACATTCACATTATCAGACTGAAGTGACTCAAATCAGATTTTTGCAGATTTTTTTTTCACAGACCTAAACATCAGTTAATTAGGGTACGAGAATGATGCATAAATGAGTTGCCTCTAATCTAATATACAGCTCTGGAAAAAAATAAGAGTTTCTTTGATTTTACCAAATTAAAAACCTCTGGAATATAATCAAGAGGATGATGGATGATCACAAGCCATCAAACCAAACTGAACCTCCTGAATTTTTGCACCAGGAGTGGCAAAAAGTTATCCAAAAGCAGTGTGTAAGACTGGTGGAGGAGAACATACCAAGATGCATGAAAACTGTGATTAAAAACCAGGGCTATTCCACCAAATATTGATTTCTGAACTCTTCCCGGTGGGCTTCCCTTGTGTGTGGGCTGCTTAAACAGCTAAAAATGTAACATGATTTAGGTATTCTAATATTAAATATTAAATTTTGCATTGCCCCTCAGTATCCAACATGATCACGACAACCACTAACATGTAAAAACATGTACAAAAAGCATCCGAAGAGCGCAAAGGCATTAGGAAAGACATTAAAAATACATTAATATTTTATATTACAAAAAAATTAAATGTGATTGATTCCAAAGTGCAGTAAAGACACTTTGTAATAAGGTGTCTGGTTATTCTGATTAACTTCTTTGGTGAGTTTACAGGAGAACTGTACTGTCCAGAGAAGGTTTCCAATAAAATGTGAGATTCTGAAGCATTTCTGTGAGAAAATATCGGTAACACTTTCTAAGAATGTCATCTCTATAAGACTCTATAAACATACTCATAACACATTATAATGCATTCATAAGGCATTATAAACATGGCTATACATATTATAAAAAATATATAATTCTTCATAGCCATGTTTATTATGCGCAATGAACTGTGATTATAATGCATTAATAGCTGTGTTTATAACATGTTATACATCAATACCAAGAAACTCATGAACTTATAAACACACCCTCACTAATGCTATAAATATATTAACCACTCATAAATTATTCTTGTCTTGAATATAATATTAGTTATGGTCAGTTATAATGTCTTATAACAGGTCTTTGTGCTCTCTAAGTAAAGTGCCAGACTTTTGATTGTCGCACAGCTTATCATGTATTATGATCATAAGTCATAATGCTTAATAAACATGGCTATAATTGGTTATGATTTTTTACAAATATGTATAGCCATGTTTACAATGCCTTATGAATGCATTATAATATGCTATGAATGTGGCAATATAGTCTTATAGAGATGACATTCATAGAAAGTTTTACCAAAATATCTGGCCCCACTTTTTTTTTAATGAGTGTCTCTAATAACTGTGTACTTAGCAATAAAAAAAAAAGTTAACAACCCATGTAATAACCATGTAATTACGTGTTGTTACAGATTCAGTACAGTTGCACAGGTTATGTAATTACATGTGTATAAAGTTTGGTTATATCAGAATATTTACCACAGGTGTGAAATAAGTAATTGCACTCAGGTTCAGCCCAAAATAACCAAACCGAGACCCCCTAGAAGAGGTGGTTCGCTTGTGGTGAGAATGTGATCCGGTCTCAATCTGCCTCAACTGTCATATAAACTGTTTTAATTTGAGCTAAACAGCTGTTCAGGTGCAGTTTAACCTGATATATCAGCCAGACAATTAATTAAACTTTCATAGCTATGAATAACTGCTGTCTCTGCTGCTGCTCCATGCTACACTGTTTCACACCGCACACTGTATGTGCAGCGTACACTGCTCACAGCCACACAGCTCAGTTTACTACGCCACATATCCTATTGAAAACTGTGTGTTTAAAAGCACAGTAGCAAATTTTGGTGCTGGTCTGAAACACAGAACCATCTTGCTGTATATACTTTTTCTTGCTTCCACACCAGGGAGCTCTGACCAATCAGAGGAGGCCGCATGCTTGAGTGGTTTATTGGTGCATGTTTTGGTGCATTTAGGTTTGTGAAACAAACCACAGGTGTATAAAAAAACACCCTTAGTTGTCCATCAGTTTTCTTTGTTCTGAAAGAAAAGTGTATATTTTCCAACTATGCACTATTTTTACTTCTCTAATTTTCTATATAAAATTCATAATGCATGTGTTGGTTTACTGGTGGGTTTGGAAATTAAATAATAATACTCTACATGGCTACATTTGTGTTGTAGTCATGGAGACCGGTTCTTATTTTTACACCATCTTTCTCCTTTTTTTGTCCTTGGAAGGAAAAACTTTGTTACTTTAAATCAACATAAAAGATTTCAGTTCAAGATGTTTGGAGCATTCGTTGATGCACAGTTTGTGTTGGTAATCCTCTAGTTCTTCCTCAGCGGTCACAGGACGCTGCCTACAGGACACTGCCTACAAGATGCTGCCTACAAGATGCTGCCTACAGACACTGGCCACAGGATGCTGCCCACAGGATGCTGCCCACAGGATGCTGCCCACAGGACACTGCCTACAAGATGCTGCCTACAAAATTCTGCCCACAGGATGCTGCCCTCAGGATGCTGCTCACAGGACACTGCCTACAAGATGCTGCCCAAAGGACACTGCCCACATGATGCTGCCTACAGACACTACCCACAGGATGCTGCCCACAGGACACTGCCTACAAGATGCTGCCTACAAAATTCTGCCCACAGGATGCTGCCCTCAGGATGCTGCTCACAGGACACTGCCTACAAGATGCTGCCCAAAGGACACTGCCCACATGATGCTGCCTACAGACACTACCCACAGGATGCTGCCCATAGGACACTACCTACAAGATGCTGCCCACAGGACGCTGCCCACAGGACACTGCCTACAAGATGCTGCATACAAGATTCTGCCCACAGGATGCTGCCCTCAGGATGCTGCCCACAGGACACTGCCTACAAGATGCTGCCCAAAGGACACTGCCCACATGATGCTGCCCACAGGACACTGCCTACAAGATGCTGCCCAGAGGACACTACCTACAAGATGCCGCCTACAAGATGCTGCCTACAGGATGCTGCCAACAGGACACTGCCCACAGGATGCTGCCCACAGGACACTGCCCACAGAACACTAGGACCTTGCCTGCAGGACACTGCCCACATAACACTAGGACCTTGCCCACAGGACACTTACCACAGAATACTGCCCACATGAAACTGCCCACAAGATGCTGCCCACAGGAAACTGCCCACAAGATGCTGCCCTAAGGACACTATGCACATACACTACCCACAGGACACTACCAACATGACACTGCCAACAAGACACTACCCACAGACACTACCCACAGGACACTGTCCACAGACACTGCAAACAGAACACTGCCCACAGGACTCTAGGACGCTGCCTACATGATAATGCCTGCACAATTCTGCCCACCAGAATGCTGCATTCAGGACACTACCTACAAGATAATGCCCACAGGATACTGCCCACAGGTCACTGCTTACAGGATACTGCCCACAGGATTTGATTATTATAATTATTAATTGAGATCAGTAAAGAGATATAAGCTGGCAAATGGCCAGAGAGTGATATTTAGATAAAAATTTGCCAATGAGATTCTCTTTGTTAGTTACCCTTTAAACTTTATCTGCTTATAAGCTTAATGTTAAACCAAATGAAGAGTGCTGGCAACCCAAAAATAGGCTATTTGTAATGATTTTTACATTTGATTTCTTAAGCGTTAGCTTGCCTTTTGAGAGCAGGCGAGAGCTCTGTAACCTGAATCCAAAAATCTTCAGGAGGACCTCCATACCTAATCCACTCAATGCAGCGCAAGACCATACCATAATACCAGTGCCATCACACGTCTGAGAACCATGCACCATCCAACCAGCACCTGCGGCCAGGGCAGAACAACACACGTTTGAAAGTACACTTCCACATGCTCTTTTCATTCATTTGTGAAAAACCCAGCTGTTTCCAAACTTCCTAACTGCTGCATTTATCTTTTCCATACATGACTCACCTGGAGGATCACCACCACCGTGCATTCCTCCCTAATGGAGGCTGAAGGAGGCCTCGCACGCCGGGCCAAAGTGCGGATGCCCACGCTTGCGGTCAGCATAATCGCGTTTCATTGTGAAACATTAGAGCTCCGCTGAGATTACAAGGCTAGGAGGCCATTAAACTGTCAGCAGCCTATCGATTTGAAGGATGGAGCAGAGGAACAGGAAGATAATGTGTGAATATCTGACACTGTCTGCGAGAAAAGGTTGCTCAAAAAGTGTCCGGGGCAGGGAACAAGCTGTCCACTTAGAGTCAGGGCTATTTTTACAGGCCCGCGTGTTCTCCTCTCATCAATTATAGAGTCCAATTTGGTCCCCGTTCAAAAACGGAGGGGAAATATCATCTGAGAAGATTGATGCGTATTAGAAATGTCAATAAGTGCTCTTTTTTAAACCCTTTTCTGCTTCTCCAGGTTTTTGCGGACGCTTCTGTGCTCTCGCGCTGACGGTTCGCCAAATGGCCTTGAGTTTCAGAAAGAGGACGATGCGAGTAACAATGAATAATACATATTATTTTATAGCGCTTCCAAAAGAACTGAAGCCAGGCCAGGGCATTTTATGGCCATATGGGTAAAGTAGAGAAGAATGTACCGCAGTGCATCTCACAAAACAAGTGTTCTATAGCAATACACAACAATAACACACACACACATGCACACACAGTGTGTGGGAAGATTAAATTGAAGGCTAAATTGGAGCAGCCTGATGGCCAATCTTCATTAATTGCACATTATTGCACCAGTAAGAGCAGAGCAGAGTGAAGGTTTAATTAGCAGGGTAAGAGCACAGTTTTGCTCTTATAATATATTGCAATTCACACAACATTATAGGTGACATACCAGAGTTCTAAAGAGGACAAATTGTGGGTGCACGTCTTGCTGGAGCATCTGTGACCAAGACAGCAAGTCTTTGTGATGCATCAAGAGCCACGGTATCCAGGGTAATGTCAGCATACCACCAAGAAGGAACAACCACATCCAACAGGATTAACTGTGGATGCTGTAAGAGGAAGCTGTCTGAAAGGGATGTTCGGGTGCTAACCCGGATTGTACTCAAACACAATAAAACCACGGCTGCCCAAATCACGACAGAATTCAATGTGCAGCTCAACTCTCCTGTTTCCAAATGGTTGTGTTCTAAAACCAGGTGTTTCAGTTTCATTGTCTAACCGCTGTATGTACCTAACTATAGAGGGATTTTATATACAGTGGTGCATGCATGTACAATAGTGTCTATACAGTACCAGTCAAACGTTTGAACAAACCTTAAATTCCATGTTTTTTTATTATATTAAAATGTTCTGCTTTGTAGATTAACACTAAAGTCATCAAACAATGAAGAAAATCAAGGAATTATTTAGTGAACAAAAACAAGCCAGAATATGTTTTATATTTTGATAGATTCTTCATGCTTACATAAAGGCAGCTTTAAACATCTTGGTTGGATTTTCTCCATCAGCTTTATGAGGTATTATGGAAAGAACTACTTAGTAAGTAAGTTAAGAAAAAAATACTTTAAGAAATGTAGCTCAGTCAATTAGAAGAATTTTTTAAAACTTTGAAAGTATCCTCAACTGCAGTCACAAAGACTATCAAAAACATTTTGATGAAACTGGCTCTCATCAGGATCACCCCAGGAAAGGAAGACCAAGAGTTCCCTCTGTTGCACAGGATAATTTCATCAGAGTTTCCAGCCTCAGAAACCACAAGTTAACAGCTCCCAGGTAAGAGCATCTAAATGCTTTTTACAGAGTATTTTGGTTTGGAAAACCATTTGAGAGTAAGTAATATAATACAGGAAATTGACAAATCCTGCACCTAACAGCTGGGGTTATGCATAGGGCTCAGCCAGGATCTACTACTCACTCAACTAACAATAATAGCAAAACCACCACAATCTGATACTGGCTCGACAAGAATCCAGAAGCACAGCCTAACACTATGTTCATGGTCCATTGCCTCAACTGCCAAGTAACAGACCTACCAAAAAATAACCTATGAACAAACAGAATCCCTCCTTAATCTAAGCTCACTTCCTTTAACTATGGCAACAACACACTTACCTAAGCACAATCACACACAATAAATCACATTATAAGTTGCGTGAGCAGAACACAGCAACCACTACCATCCGATACTGGCTCGACAAGAATCCAGAAGCATAGCGAACTATGTTCATGGTCCGTGCCTCAACTGCCAAGTACTCAGACGTCTACAAAAACTCATGAGACAAATTATTACAAGAGCAGGACCACACCAATCCCCTTCATCCAAACTCTAACACAAACTTCAGTGCAAGCTCTTCTCAGGGGTCATCAGGCAGGCACCTTCCTTCGTCAGTGTTTCGCTGAATTAGGCCCACGACACCTCCAGAAGGCTCAACAGTGAAGTCTGGCGTCCCAGACCCACCCCCCTCCAAGCCTGCTGTAGAAGCACAAACTCATTCCCTTCCCCACGTAGCCTCAGCCCTTCTGAACCACAACCACTGACTAGATCTTTCAGCTACATCTAACAACTCCAACACAAACTTCAGTGCAAGCTCTTCTCAGGGGTCATCAGGTAGGCACCTTCCTTCGTCAGTGTTTCGCTGAATTAGGCCCACGACACCTCCAGAAGGCTCAACAGTGAAGTCTGGCGTCCCAGACCCACCCCCCTCCAAGCTTGCTGTAGAAGCACAAACTCACTCCCTTCCCCACACAGCCTCAGCCCTTCTGAACCACAACCACTGACTAGATCTTTCAGCTACATCTGACAACTCCTTCACTACAGTCCTTAGCACACGACCTCTAATTCCGAATTCAGACAGCAGTCTTGTGGCAGACTTCGCAACAAAGCCTCTAGTACCTACCTCTACCGGTCTAATATACGCTTGCCACCCACGCTCTCTCACCTCAGCCACCAAGTCTGTATACTTCAGCCTTTTCCTTTCATAAGCTCCATCTACCTCGTCTTCAAACGGAACAGTCAGCTCTATAAAATACACTATCCGCTTACTTTCAGAGTACAACACTACATCCGGCCTCAAGGTTGTAACTAGAATATAACGATTGTTATATGAAGAAAACTGAGATGATTGATCTATAATTAACTATTAAATTATCCATAGTTAAATATTCTATAAATATGTAATATTTTATAAATATTTCTAAGTGGACACTTGATTTATAGTAGATTCTAAATAATTCATAGTGAACACAACCATTTATAGTAGATGTTGAATAATTCCTAATGGACATAATCATTTATAGTAGATTTTGAAAAATTCATAGTGGATACTGAATAATTCATAGTAGATTTTGGATAATTCATAATAGATACTTAATCGTTTATATTAAATTTTGAAAAATTCATAGTGGATACTGAAGAATTCATAGTAGATTTAGGATAATTCATAGTGGACACTTAATCATGTTTATTAGATTCAGAATAATTCATAATAGATACTTAATAATTTATATTAAATTCTGAAAAATTCATAGTGGATACTGAATAATGTATAGTATTTATTTTTAATAATTTAGAGGGGTGAATTAATTTATAGTAGATTTAAAAAAAAAATCATAGTGGATACTGAATTATTCATAGTAGATTTTGGATAATTCATGGTGGACACTTAATCATGTTTATTAGATTCTGAATAATTCATAATAGATACTTAATCATTTATATTAAATTCTGAAAAAATCATAGTGGATACTGAATAATGTATAGTATTTATTTTTAATAATCTAGAGGGGTGACTTTATAGTACATTATGAAAAATTCATAGTGGATACTAAATACTTTATAATAGATAACGTATAATTATTACTGTACATTTCATTATTGTTTATTGTTGATTCTGAAACAATTCATAGTGGATACTGAATAATGTATAGTATTTTTTAATAATCTAGAGGGGTGACTTAATTTATAGTCGATTTTGAAAAATTCATAGTGGATACTGAATAATGTATAGTATTTTTTTTAATAATCTATAGGGGTGACTTAATTTATAGTCGATTTTGAAAAATTCATAGTGGATACTGAATAATGTATAGTATTTTTTAATATTCTAGAGGGGTGACTTAATTTATAGTAGAATCTGAATAATTCATAGTGGACACCTAATCATGTATAGTAGATTTTGAAGAATGTATAGGGGATATTGATTAATTTAACAGTAGATACTAATAAGCATGTATTAACAACTTAACCCTAGTCAAAGAAAAAGATGACTTGACTGAATTAAATTAAATCAACAAAATATTTTTAATCAGTGTAGCAGAACTAATCATTGAACATCAGTACCTGACTTACCTGATTCTGACATTTGTGTGGCTGAATGCCATCAAAATCTCCTTCTATTATTGTACCAGCATCTAATGTCAAGAGTAGAGGCTGTTACTGCAGTAGAGAAGGAGAAACTCTTAGTTAAACTCCTGATTTTAGGCAAGCTGTTGGAGGATCAGGGGTCTGCAGGGTTCTGCAGGGGTCTGCAGATCTTTAGAGATGTAGATGAATTGTAATATCAGACCCTGCACTGAGCTGAACAGATGACGCAGCGTCATGCTGAGGTTTGACCTTTGTAAAGGTTGTGAGCTGGTGTCTCAGAGATAGTCTCAGATACGTCTCAACTTTTGTTCTGCTCCTGCCGGAGTCCAGAGGGAGCGTCCAGCGTTTAGCTGCTCTCTGCTGCTCTGTGTGACTGCTCTCACTGAAGTATGAAGTTCATACTGGATATTTAATAATTTATATTAGATACTGAATAATTCATCCTGGATATTTAATCACTTATAGTAGATACTGAATAATTCATACTGGATATTTAATCATTTATAGTAGATACTGAATAATTCATACTGGATATTTTGTCATTTATAGTAGATACTGAATAATTCATACTGGATATTCAGTCATTTATAGTAGATACTGAATAATTCATACTGGATATTCAGTCATTTATAGTAGATACTAAATAGTTCATACTGGATATTTAATCATTTATAGTAGATACTGAATAGTTCATACTGGATACCCAATCATTTATAGTAGATACTGAATAATTCATACTGGATATTTAATAATTTATAGTAGATACTGAATAATTCATACTGTATATTTAGTCATTTATGGTAGATACTGAATAATTCATACTGGATATTCAGTCATTTATAGTAGATACTGAATAATTCATACTGGATATTTAATCATTTATAGTAGATACCGAATAGTTCATACTGGATATTTAACCATTTATAGTAGATACTGAATAATGCATACTTGATACCTAATCATTTATAGTAGATGCTGAATAGTTCATACTGGATATTTAATCATTTATAGTAGATACTGAATAATTCATTGTAGACACTAAATAATTCATAGTAGATGTTGAATTATTTATAGAATATAATATATAATTTATAGTGGAAACAATCATTTTATTTTCAATTTTGAAAAATTCATAGAGGATACTGAATATTTTACAGTATATTAAACAATACATAGGAGATACTGCATAATTCATAGTGGATCCTGAATTATTCATAGTGGATTCCTAATTAAGTAATTCATAGTTAGCCCTCAATGATTAGTGAGTTCTGAATTATTCTTATTCTTATTATATCTGAATTATTATTTTAAATAATTCATACTCGGTACTGAATAATTCATAGCATATACTGAATAATTCATAGTGGACACTTTTTATTTTTTATAGTAGTTGTAATTTGTTATACTAGTGGACACTGAATAATGAATAATAAATATTGAATAATTCATAGGACATACTGAATAATTCATAGAGGACAATTCATATTTTATAGTAGTTTTTGAAAAAAAAAATATGGTGGACTCTTAATAATCTATAGTGGATTCTAAATAAGTTATTGTAGATTTTTAAAAAAATATAGTGGACACTAAATAATTCACATTAGAATCTGAAAAATATTTATTGCAAATACTGAATCATTCACAGTAGTTACTTAATAATGCATATTAAACTGAATATTAGCGGTAGGAATAGATACTAAGTAATTCCTAAAGGATACAGAATAGTTTATTGTAAATATGGAATAATACATAGTGAATCTATTAAAAAATCATAGTGGAGACTGACAAATTAATAAAAAATACTTTACTGTTTATAGTAAATATTTATTAATTTATAGTTGATTCTCAATAATTCATAGTAGAAACCAAGTAATTAATAATAAATACTCTACTGTTCATAGTGAATACATAGTAATTCATAGTTGATCCTCAATACTCATTACATTACATTACATTACATTACATTTGGCAGACGCTTTTGTCCAAAGAGACTTACAATAATGAAGTACAAAAGTAATAGGAATTTAGATAACCCATTTTTAGATAGGGCTTAAAGGAGGTCGAAGGGAAATAATAGGATAGAGGAGTAGAGAAGAGGAAGAAGGAGATGAGGTTAGAATTAGTTAGTTTGTTAGAGGTGTTAGGAGAGTAAGTGCTCTTTGAAGAGCTCTGTCTTCAGGAGTCTCTTAAAGATAGCGAGAGATTCTCCTGATCTGGTAGTGGAAGGTAGTTAGTTCCACCATTGGGGAACTCTGTATGAGAACAGTCTGGATTGCTTTGTGTGAATGTTTGTTTGGCAAGGCGAGGCGACGTTCATTGGAGGAGCGCAGCGGCCGGGAGGTAGAGTAAGCCTTCAGGAGCGAGTGCAGGTAGGAAGGAGCTGTTCTGTCATCACCTTGTAGGCGATTGTAAGAGTTTTGAATTTGATGCGAGCATCAACTGGTAGCCAGTGGAGCTCAATGAGCAGCGGAGTGACATGTGCCCGTTTTGGTTGGTTGAAGACCAGACGTGCTGCTGCGTTCTGAATCATTTGGAGTGGTTTTACTACGCAGGCCGGGAGGCCAGTTAGCAGGGCATTGCAGTAGTCGAGGCGTGAGATGACCACTGCTTGTACCAGATGACGACTGCAGATACTCCATAGTTAATACTAAGTAATTCATAGATAATCCTTAAGAATTCTTAGTGGATACTTACTAATTGACAAAAAATACTTTACAGTTTAGAGTGAATACTTAGTAGTGCATAGTTGAACCTCAATAATTTATGGTGGATACTGAATAACTAATCATAGTCACTGAATAATTTATTGTAGATACAAAAACATAGTGTATACTGGTACATAAGCTATATTTAATCATTTAGCTGCTGTTGTTTTTTACAATTTTTTTCAGAACTTTTTGAATTAAAAGGAGAAGCGTGAGATAAGTTTGGTCTTCTCATTAACTCAGGTACAAATCAAGCAAAACATCTCTAAAGTAAAGCTCCCCTGGGACGATCTGCTGGACCACAATCTGCTGCTAGCTAATGAGGGTGAAGATCAGGAGGAGTGAACGTGTGAAAACAGGCGCAGGTGTAAATGGGGGTGGAGGGAACATCTTGTTAAAATGTCTGGAATCTGGATTGTCAGTTTAGTTAGTACAATGTTCACGAAACTGTGGAAAGTCCGCTGATAAAAAGCAGTTGCTGGGGTTTAATCCGGCGCTGCTGCATCGACCGGGGTTATTAAAAGAGCGTGCACAGATGGTGCTGAGGACCGGCGCACAGCCGGTCAGGAGGTAAAAAAAAAAAAAAAAGCAAGTCTGCAGGTAATTCACTGTGTTCTCCCCAGTTAAATTACAATAAACTAAAGATTCCTAGCCTGCAATACACTGGGATGACTCAACAAGTCTCCGGCTGGATCTAAATGACTAATGATGAGGCGGGCAGGCCCGAATAACCAGATAAAGATAATGACTCTTTCATTGGATTTCCTCCCTCTACCCTGTTTGATGCCATTGATCATAATTTATCACTGGGAGAATCTCAAGTGCATCTGCTTCTTCCATCTACCACTTTAAACTACACGAGAGCGGATCTGAGCTTCTGGACGGCATTTATTAAGTACATTTAGCCAAAGCCCCTCCACCCAGCGCCGCACCCATCAGTCATGAATTCTGTTAGGACTTTCTAACCAGCAGATTACACAGACTTCAGCAGAAAATTGCTTTTCTTCTGCTTCAGGAGAAAATTAGTCTAAGATTTGTTGCTATGAATTTTTTCTCCAGTTGGGTCAATAAGGACTAAATATCTTCAGCTCTGCTCTTTCGTTTCGGCTTGTTTATGATGTTCTCTACGCGGCTGCTTTTCGATTTACTGCTCCATATGTTGTAAACTAGTATATACGTTATAAACATGACAACATTTTAAAATAAATACACCAGCACATAATGAAGACAACCATGTAACAACAACATAGTGAGGATGAAACTGGATAAAATACTCAGAAATCAACATAAAGCCATGTTCTAGTTACAATATTTACTGTCATGTAAAAAAAGCTTGTATTACCCAAACAGTAACAGCAAGAGCAAAAAAACAACAACAACAAAAAAACTTTCAACGAAAATCAGCAAACATTTTAAGTTTTTCTATTGGTCCATTCATTATGAACTGAAACAAAGGTAAGGAACAACTGCCTGATAAACATTTATGGGAACATGGTAACAGAAGAGTGGATGGAAGGATAGATGGATGAATGGAAGGAAGGGTGTATATTTGCAGGGTTGAATGGATGGATGGAAGGAAGGGTGTATATTTGGAGGGATGAATGGATAGATGGAAGGAAGGGTGTATATTTGGAGGGATGAATGGATAGAGGGAAGGAAGGCTGTATATCTGAAGGGTTGGATGGATGGGTGTTTATTTGGAAGATTGGCAAGTTGGATAGATGATGGATGATAGATGGGTATATATTTAGAGGATTGGGTGGATAAACAAAAGAGTGTATATTTGGAGAGTTGGATGGGTGGGTGGATGGATGGATGGATGGAAGGGTGTTTGTATATTTAGATGGTTGGGAGGATGGGTGGATCGATATAGAGTGTATATTTGGTGGGTTTGATTGATGGATGAATGGAAGGGTGCATATTTGGAGGGATGGATGGATGGATGGATGGGAGGGTGCATATTTGGAGGGTTGGATGGATTGAAGGGTGTATATTTGGAGAGTTGGATGGTGGGAAGGGTGTAAATTTGGATGGATGGATAAATGGTTGGAAGGGTGTATATTTAGAGATTGGGAGGGATGGATAAATGGTTGGAAGGGTGTATATTTGGAGGGTTGGATGGATGGATGGATGGATGGATGGATGAATGTATATTTGAACAATTGGATAGATGGGTGGATGGAAGGATGTATATTTAGAGAGTTGGATGGATGGATTAAAGGGTGCATATTTGCAGAGTTGGATGAATGGATGGATGGATGGATGTATATTTGAACAATTGGATAGATGGGTGGAGGTGGAGGTGTATATTTAGAGAGTTGGATGGATGGATGAGGCAGAGTTAAGTTAAGGCATTTAGGGGAAATTTGTCCATTTTCCCATGAACTGTATTTCTGATCTTATTTGTACAGTTTTGACCCTGTAAATATAAAAAAAAACACATTCTGTCGCAGAAGAAGAAAAGTTCAAATACATCACTGTGAGCTCAAAGTTGCCATGATATTCATGTCTTGCATGATGACTGTATGGAAACTTTGATCACAGCAGTTGTCGGATGCTTATTTATGTGATAAATGCTTATTTATGGAAATCACACAAATAAATCACGCTCTGTTTGTGAAGGTCTTTAAGCTTCAGTGCATTAACACACAATGTCATCATCGTCTTCTTCTTATTGTGTCCATCTGTGTGAGTTTAATTTTTTTCGCTCTGTATCTTCATGCGTTCCTGGCGTGGCTGTGGACCGGTAATCCGTTAGTTCCTGTGTTTGTGTAAATAGGCTTTAAGAGTCTTTTTTTTTTTTGCATGCGTCTTCAGTTTCCTGCGTTTCCTCTTCGGCGTGTTCGTGTGTTTGAATATGAATCACGTCGTCCGCCCGTTCCCTGACCCCTCCTCCGGATAATAATTACAATTTCTGGGAATGTCCAAACACTCTTGACTCACATCCCACCGCCTCTGGCTTCCTGCAGCTCGGGAAAGCTTTGATATGCTGACTTGTCTGCGAGTCTCTGTCTTGCATTCGTAAGTGACTTTATTTTTTTAATATTTCACATTTTACTGTCAAGAAAAAACGTTTTTTTTAGCATTTTTCCTGAAATCAAGGGTGTTTACTGGGAATTTGACCATAAGCCACTCTTTCCTGCATTATAACAGAGTCTACTCTACTTGGAAGAATTTACAGTAGATGTTGGAACATTGCTGTGAGAGGAATTACATTTTTTAAGAATATTAATAATCAGAACAGTGGTGGACTCTGGCTGTTTGAAGGGTGAGGCAAAACTTTAAAAACAGATTGATAATAGATACTTTAATAGAGAGATTGCTATCGTAACAATATCGTAAAAATATGCCTTGTGTAGCTCAAAATGTGCAAAAGGCATGAACTAATTAATCTTAATTAATCATGGGTCTGTTTTGGGTGCAACTTGAAATAAATCAGCATCAGCATTTCACTTACCATTCGCTTTAAAGGCCAGGTGCGCTCTGACTTTGGCGTATTGGTATTTTAACAGCGCAGCAGAGAAATCTGACGCGCTCTGAAGACAGTCTTTTTGACTGCATTTGGTGATACTTTCTTTGGATGCGTTAAGGATTCATTCTTGATTTTTTTTTTTTTTTCATTTTTTTAAGTAATTGTTTTCTTTAATTAGTTGAGTAGTTCTTGCCATAATATGGATTAGAACTTTACTCAATTAGGGTTATTCACTTTATACCACCTCTACCTCTCCATAACTTCACAACTGATCCTCTCAAACACATTAAGAGGGAAAGAAATCCTGAAATATCTTGGGTTCATACTGTCTGCCATCAAACAAAAGTCAAAGGTTTTTTTCCACACAGACTATTTTGATTGGTGGTTGTAAATTAAGAGTAATCATTTGGGCCACATCCTGCAGCAGTAAATCATGGCTGAAATTCTTTGCTCTCTGCTGTTTTTGTCCTAAAACGAGTGACTGGTTTAATCAGGCAGCAGCATAATAACTAAATCAGCGCATTATAGACACCCATGCTTTCTTCATATTCTCCTGCACAGTAAAACTGCGCACCATTTCCGGCAGCCAGACACCAATTTGAGATCCATCAACTGGTCCTGATTGCTTCTGGATGGACTACGGCGAACTGTAGATTGATCTCGGATCGGTTGTTTTGATCACAGAGATTACTTTCGTTTAACTGGAGGAAAAAATATTATAGTATGGATAGTACATTTCAGTGGAATCCAATCAAGAGGTTATAATGCCATCGATGTAATAACCTCACTCTATAATGGCATCTGGGAGGGAAATAAATGTCTCAGAATCCATCCGTACACAATAATATGGGCTAATGGAGATTCATGGAATCATGTTACTCAGCAAGTGAACAGTCGACACTTTAAGACACAGAACCTGAGACACTTTAACAAGAACCAAACTGTGATGGCTAGATGACTGGAGGGTTGGAACATCTTTAAAACTTCAGGCATGTCATGATATGTGTTCTGGATTCTGGTATGCAGTGGTCAGTACATACCAAAACTGCTCCAAGGAAGAAGAACTGAGGAACCATGGCTTGCTGATGCTCATGGAGGTTCCACCTCACAACTTACATGACTTTAGCATCTTCAAAACAAGCTCTTGAGATGACAGCAATGAAATAGAGCACTGAAGGGTGTTCAAAACACGTCGGGGCACTGGTTGTTGGACCTTTAAACTTGCTGTTGACCACAATGCCTTCACATACAATAAGTTCTGTTGTTGCCTCCACCAAGATTTTGGAGCAATTTTGTGAGGATTTCATTGCATTCAGTGTCAATATAAGGCCACTGGTTGGAGGACCTTATTAACCTTAATAGTCAAGAATTATGGAGTTGTAGAGGTTCCTAATGGTGTCCTGCAATAATCCATCTTGCGCAACTTGAATATTCCTGCGTGTCCCACACAGTTTCAATCAGGAATAGGTCCGGCAACGTTGATAGCATGTCCAATAGCATCCCATACTGTACATTTTCAATCGAGGATAAGTCTGGTGATGTGGCTGGCCATTGAATCTGTATAGTATCTGTACGTCTTCAAGCCAAGCTCTTGAGATGACAGCAGAGAAATAGAGCACTGGAAGATGTTAAAAAAAATGTAGGAGCACTGGTTGTTGGACCTTTCGACTTACAACATTCATACAGATTCTGTTGTTGTCTCTTATCAAGATTTTGGAGCATTTTTGCAAGGATTTGATTGCATTCAGTGTCAATATAAGGCCACTGGTTGGAGGACCTTATTAACCTTATTAATCAAAGAGTATGGTGTTGTAGAGGTTCCTAAAGCTGACCTTATGTTGATAGCACGATATTGGGGCACCAAGATATTGGGGCACTTTTGTGAGGATTTCGTGTGATTTCATTCAGTGTCAACTACCCAACGTTTTCCAATAAACATTGGATGGAGCGCCATCATTCCAGAGAACACAATTAGTTCCACTGCTTCAAAGCCAAGATCTGGTGTTAATTCTGGTTTAACAGCCCAACAGTATATCCCCAAGCTGGGCATTAGGCATGCATCCTATTAGCAATACGTCTCTACAAGAACTAACTACACAAGCTGTCAATGGATGTCAGCAATGGATGCTTAATTTAAAGTACCTGGATGGGTTCGTCAGGAAATGTGTCCACAAACTTTTCGACATTAGTTGAAAGTGTACATCAGGGTTGTGTTTCTGTATCTCTGTTTCTTGTCCTCTGTGTGTTTGAGTGCTTCCTGTTGACGTCCCTGACTGGATTCTCCTGTATTTATAACACCGAGTGGTCCTTGTGGTCAGATCAAATAACAATACAGCACATACCTGTCTGAGAATATACAGATATATACGGTTACCAGGATATGACCAGAGCATGTCCTTGCATTGCTGCTTTTGTGCTGTATTTTCCTCACTTTAAAACCTTCCTATTCCTGCTGAAGGGAAGAAAACGAGCCCAACGCAGCCACAGCGGCAGCAGTGCCACATTAATGTGGCTCATTATATAAGCACTTATTTTCCCCCTGTTCGTCGTATTCAGTGCGAGAGGCCCTAACTAAGAGTTCACCATCAGCTAACCATCCACTTTTCCCTGCCACTGACTGATGCTGATTTGTAGGGGCAATATCCCGAGGTTTGCTGACCTTATGTAAACCAGAGATTGACTACGCTCCTGCATTTCAGTTCTCGGGGGGCCGGGGGGTGAGGACGAGATGTTTTTTTTTATGATTTGGCTGTGATTTGAATGTGCTGAGGCGGCCTCCGGGGAAAACCGGGGCTGCCGTTTCAAAAGTCCAATAATAATTATGGTTTCCATGTCATATATTGTTTCCCTCCAGACGCTGCAAATTGATTGCACGGAGATAGCATACCACAAGAACCTGAGTGGTCTAGCGTGGAGTGGAGACACGTAGAGTACGAACAATGAATAATAATAATAAAAATAGCAAAAACAATAAGAAAAACAATAGCACACTGTGACTCTACATTGTTGTTTCCATTGAACTTCCACTTTACAGAAGTGTCTGTGAATAGAAAGCAGATCTTTTATTACAATCTAAATTTGTTATGTGATATTAGTTATTATATATGAATTGTTTATTGTGTGATCTGCAAAAAAATATATATTTTTTTTTACATATTTCTTTGGTAATGTTAACATCTGAATGTCTATTAAACATAACTGAGCTCTTATCTTGTATGTTCTCTAAAGAACCTAACCCTACACCTAGGCCTAAGCCAAACCCAAACCTCAACCTAAACCTAATCCTAAACCCAAACCTTAATCTAAACTTACTTTAATTCTAAACCTATCTCTAAATCCAAACCTTAATCTAAACTTTAATTCTAAACCTTACCCTAAATTCAAACTTAAAAATAAACATTAACCATGAATTCACCCTAAAACCTAACTCTAGAAATATACACTAGTTCAGGACACATAACCTTCTTCCTGTATTTACTTTCCTGCTCATGCCCCCGCCAGAATTGACCAATAAGCAGAGAGAAAGCTCTCGCATGTGATCGCATTTGGGTTTTTTTGGGGGGTTTGCAAAACAAACCTAACCAATGGCAAAATGCTCCAATTTTAAAACTGATTCCAGGATCGTTTCAAGACATTTGGGGGTCAAAAGCAAATTGGACCTCCCCTGCTGATTTCCTGGACCATAGCAAAAAAAAACCTCTAGAATATACATTAGAAATATACACTAGTCCAGATCACAGGATCTTCTTTCTGTATTTACTTTCTTGTTCCCACCTACGCTATATCTGACCAATCAGCAAAGAGAATTCTCTCACATGATTTGTTGTTTTGCATTTTTGTTGCACTTAAGATTTTATGGACCATAGCAAAAAAAAAAAAAAAACTGTGCCTTCCTTTCTCTCCTTTCTTTTCTGGCTTTACGATTGCTGAAGTTTCATATTACCTTACAAAGGTTAGTTGTGGGTGGCATGGTGGCTTAGTTGGCAGCATGGCAGCTTGGCGGTTAGCATGGGTCCTGGGTTCAAGTCCCTATCTGGGTGGAGTTTCCATGTTTTCCCCATGTCTACATGGGTTTCCTCCATTGACACAGATTTCCTTCCACGGTTCTAAAACATGGAGGTCAGGTAAACTGGATAGTCTAAATTGCCCAGAAAAACTGGACACTCTAAAATTTGCCCTGATGTGACTGTATGCCCAGATATGGATTACAGTTGTTTCCGGTTGAGAGTATGCTGTGTGCAATTGGCTATATTTACCAATTAGCAAAACTCACCAGTGTGTAGAATTTATTTGTAAGTATCCTTGAGTGGAAAAATGGCGCTATATAAGTGTAATAGTAAGAAAAAAGTATTTTGCCGGCTGCAGGAATGACTAACCTGGCTGGCTGTCGTTGTACTTTTCTGTATTGACCATCACAGAAATTAAAGGGGGGCTTAAACTGTTTGTCGTTACATTAAATTCATAAGCAGTCGTTGCTTGGGTGTCTAGGCATTTCATTGGTTTGCTTGCCTTGTTGCAACGGGGCTGAATCGTTCACAACGGAGTCAACAAACTAAAAAAATTTAAAAACACTTAAAAGGATAGTTACGTTAGCACAGACACTGCTCACTACTGTTCACTACTACCATTTCCAGCTAAAGCTAACAGCCTGTGCTTCGTCTCGATGTGAATAAAACAGTATGATTAATAAACACAGTCATATTACCTACATTATCCTCTCTGAGAGCGTCTGGAGCCGACGCTGGGTTTGTTTAGTCAGCGACCGGCAGCCAGCGCCACGCCGCACCAGCATTAATCTGCTGCTCATATCTTACCGCTCCAAACAGGTCGGAGCGAAGCTGGACGACTGGAGGACATTAAAATATCCTCTAAACATGAGGACGGGCTAATGCAGAGAGTAAACATGTTCTGGGCAGCGTTTACAGAAATGTGTTTGGACAGGATAAACAGTGTAAACTCGCTGTAGGTTTTACTGGCATGTCCTAAAGCACCAGACTCTTATCCACGCATTCACATCCATTTACAGCAAAACATGCTGAGTGCATCTGTGAGTGTATGCGCCAGTTTGTGTCTGTGTGTGTGTGTGTATCTGTGTGTGTCTGAAAGTTAGCGGTTAGCGCTAACTTCGCCACGTTCCCTCAGGATTCGCAGGAAAGCTGACATTAAAGTGATAGTTTGACCTGAAATGATCTCAAACGCAGTCAGTCATAAAAAATCATAGCTTTAGACGTGTTTGGTGCTTACTGAAGCTATGAGGCTAATGTTGACATGCTAACAGGCAATGGAACAACAGGCTTATGTACAACAGTTAGCATGATGTTTTATTCAGTTCTGGAGCCAGTTCGATCTTTTTAGTAATTAAAATTTAAATGAATAGAACACAGAAAGTGAACACCTTCTTAGAACATTAGGAGAGCAGCACCAACCAAGTGTGAGTTCGAGCCAAAATCCAAGATGGCCGCACTTGTATATCAACAGGATAACAGTATTATTGTTTGTATTTTAGCATGTCTGTCTATTGTGTGTCATTAAATCACACAGTCCTGCACTGGAAAAAAAAATTATGAGTAAAATTTACTTCAAAAAAGTTTAGCAACTTTCTGCATTTGCTTTTTTTTTTTTAAGTAAATTTAATTTCAGATCAATTTAAGTAACTTCAAATTTTCGATTTTAAGACTTAAATGTTACACAGAGTAAATAAGCAAACTGAACTGCAGTCAATCCTTTCAGATAGAACAGAAAGAGAATGTGACAAAGGTCTTTCTTTTCTTTACTTAGTTGAGTTTTTCTTGCCATAATATAGATTAGAACATTATTCTAATAGGGTTTTTTTTACTGTATACCTGTAACTCTACCTCTTCACAACTTTACAACTGATGCTCTCAAACACATTAAGAGACAAGAAATCCAAATAATTAACTCTTGATAAGTTCAGCACAGCTGTTAACTGAAAGCCTGAATTCCAGGTGACTCTACCTCATAAAACTGACTGAGAAAATCCAACCAAGATGTGCAAAACTGTCTCTATCTAAGCAAGAGTGCTGTTTTGAAGAATCTAAAATATAAAACATATCGTCACTGTCCAATGAAAAGCACTTACCTCCTGTTTTGTCGAATCGTAGTTTACTACATAATTTGAACAGACAATGTGTCACTAACACTGTGCCAAAATTTCTTGATGAACGGACCAATAGAAACTCTTCAAAATTACCTGAAATAAACTCTTTTTACATTGACTTCCATTGGAATTTTACAAGGTTTTTTTCTCTGTCCTGTAAAGTTGCTGTTTTGGAGTGTTTTTCATTGGACAGCGACGATATTCTGGTTTGTTTAAGACTTTTTTCTGTTTAATAAATAATTTCATATGTTTTGCTTTATAGTTTGGAGTACTTTAGTATTAATCTACAATGCAGAACATTTTATAATACTGGAAAAACATTAAACTTAAGGTTCGTAGAAATGAAAGCGCAGCGTAAGTTCTACTATAGACTCCAATGCTACGTCACCTAATTACCTATCCAATCAGATTTTCTCTTCTGCTTTAAATAACGATCACTCATTCAGTACCTTGCTGCATTTCAGACGCTGTTGGTCGCTCTTCCTGACGTTGTCCGCAGTTCTCTCGCTTATGTCCCGTTCTCGCTTCTAGTGTGTCCGACCGGCGTCTCGTGTTGGCCTCCTGTTGCTAACCTCCTACTGCTGGCCGCTTTGTCGTCGGACGCCTCCCGCTCCTACTGACGGCTGCTGCTCCCCACGTCCGGTCGGCTGTGCACGGAAGACGCAATCTGCTTGCCACGCGCCGCGCCGTTGGCTGGCGGCCCGCTACTCTACCCCCTCCTGCTCTGTCCCGCCGCCGCCCCAGCCCACTGTCGGAGATAAGCCCCGGCTGTCCCGGTCCTTCAGGCGGTCGCTGTCTCGGCGTGGAGTTCGGACTCTGGTTTGGTCGCTGTCGAAGAGCGCTGTGGATCTGCTTCCGGGTTGCCTCTCCCTGTAACGCAGTGTTCCGTCGTATTGTGCAACCCGTCGTGATGTGCTTCTCGACGCCAGTGCCCATGCGCGGGGCCTTTGTTTGTTTTCTTATTTCGTGGTTTTCTGTTAAGTTGTGGTATCCCCTCCTTACTCTTAACTGTCCTCCGATATTTTGTTTCGGCTTTATTGTATTCCTGCTGAAGCATGTTTGAATATGGGGCTTTTTCTAGCGTTTTTACTTTATTTGTGTACTAGAATAGCGCGGTTCGATAGGGTGGCAAGTTGTAACTGAGCACCGGTTCACCCGGCCCCTCTGCCTTCGCTCCGCCTCCCCTGGCCTCTGCTGCTGCTGCGGCTGGCGCGGACCTGCCCGTATCTTTCTCCTCTGGCGCGCTCTCCCTGGAACTTTGACTTTTGCTGAGCTGACTGGCGCGCTCCTGCCTGGATCTTCTAATGTTGCTGTGCTGCCTAGCGCGCTCCTGGTTCGTTCGCCGCTACTGCGCTGCTGGTGCGCTTCTGTCGGATCTGCTGCTGCTGCTACTGCGCTGCTGGTGCGCTTCTATCGGATCTGCTGCTGCTGCTGCTGCTACTGCCCTACCTGGAGCTTCTGCCGGATCTGCTGCTGCTGCTGCTACTGCCCTACCTGGAGCTTCTGCCGGATCTGCTGCTGCTGCTGCTACTGCCCTACCTGGCGCTTCTGCCAGCTCTGCTGCTGCTGCTGCTACTGCCCTACCTGGCGCTTCTGCTGGATCTGCTGCTGCGCTGCCGCGTGTGTTTCTGCCTGGGTCCTCTGCTGCTTGGCCTCTTCCTCCTCCTGTTTAGCTACTGCCGTGCCTGGCCCGGCTTTTGGTAGGCCGTTTGTTTCTGCTGATGCTGCTATGGTTTTCCCCGCGCTTGCGTGCTGTCATCCTACAAGGTAAGGTTCTTCTTTTGCCTTCCTTCCGAAGCCCGTTTGCCCCCGGCGCGTGGATGGTCCTCTTCGCGGTCTTTTGACCTTATGGCTGGCCGCTCTTCTACCTCTTTTCTTTTTCTTTTTTCTGTTCTGTCTTCTGTTCGCTGTTCTGTTGATTTTCCGGACTTTTGACTACATTCTAACATTCTACCGCTCACTGCTTCCTTCTTCCGTCGTCTCTTCCCCGACCTCGCCTCCCTTACTGTCACGTGCAGTTACTCATGATTGGGTTTTCACGTATTCGCTTCTTCGTCATATTTTGTATCATGTGCATGTTTGTGTTTCTCAGTGCTTTCAGTCTCTTGCGTTCCATGTCATTGCTCCTTGCACTTTGCTCCGTAAATTATTGATGGCAGTTGGCAACATCTACTGCTCTGCCTAGTTTACGGTATTCATAATGGTAATAATATTAATAGTACTAATAGTGATAATGGTAGTAATATTAGTACTAATAATAGTGATAATGATAATAATGATGCCGATGTTACTCTTTATTTTGTAGCACCTTCATACGTTTCAATGCAGCTCATCGTGTGCTGTACATGGAATAAGCACGAAAAATAAATATGTAATGGTTCATAATAATGCTAGTGGTGCTAGTACTAATTAGACATAATGCTAGCATACGAACTGACGTACAATGAATTGTCCAACTGTAGTATATTATTTATTGGTATATTTATTTATATAAACCATACATAATGATAATAATAATAATGGTACTGCTGATACTCTTACGAATTATTGTACCTGTAAAATGGATTAGTTGTTAAAGCTTAGTTTAAAGGAATATGTCTTCCTCTGCGTTTTAAAACTGTTTGCTGCTGACCTGTTTCCCGGCTTCTCTTCTTCTTACCTTTTCTTTTCTATTTAATCTTATCTTTTCTGTTCTTCTGTGTTTTGATCCGTATATAGTGTGTTTCTTTATTCTTACTGTTCTTTATTTCTTATGAATCGTGCTGTTGCTGCTGGATGTCTACATTTCCTTAGGGCTATTTCATATCTATGTATCTGTATCTTTATCTGTCTCTGGGTTCGCGATTTCGCTTGGGTGCTTTTCGTGTGTTCTCTGTTTGCTGTGTCGTTCGTGGCTTTTCTAGTCTCGCTTTCTTGGTTGTGGTCCGGTATTTCTCATTGTTCTCCTCGGCGCCGTTTCTTCGGCTGCGCTCGGTGCGAGCGCCGCTCTGTTTGTCGGTTTTGGGTATTTATTTCCAAGGGCGATAGTTTGCCGACTGTTGGCTATTAATTTTGACCCTCGCCCCTGGATCTGCCTCTCAGTTCTGTACGAAATGATCGGTGGTGATCGCGTGCGTTTCATTACTTTTTATTTTCTCTGAAATTATTAATAAAATACGTTGTGACCGCGAAGCTGTGATCACGATCCTCATTTAAGTTGTTCTTTCTGCACTCCGATTATGTCATTGCTCAATTTAATTACCTGGGACTCAGTAATTATAAATTAATTTCATAATTGGTAACAAACTTTCTCTCTACAAAATTATTGATGCCAATTAATAAGGAACGTCGTAATAGTCAGATTATCCGAGTTCGTTTTCTAATCCAGCTATATGCTTACTCCTCAAAGGCATTGCAAAAATCCTCTTCCTCAATTTAATATAGCTTGCCATTTACAGAAATAAATCTAATTTACAAGTCTTATATATTCTCCCTATGTTTCCACTGCATACGGCAGCTTTTATGGATTTAAGCGCACAGGCATTTCACGAGCGCGCGCCGACAATATTTATTTGATCAGTTCAATGCCTCACGCTGTCTGATTTAAGCTCTACTCCTTCCTTCATTTCTGTTTGCGCGAAACATTCTGTTGCAGATAACAGGGCCCTGTTTTACAATTAAAATACTAAAAGTGCACTTCTATTTCTGTCTTCACTTCTGGGGCAGCTATCTGCTTTCACGCTCTTCTAAACTTTATGCGCCTCTGTTTGGTTTCACCTAATAGCTACCCTATGGCGAAACAGTGGTCAGATTTCACCTGTCAAATGTCAATTAGGAAACGCTGACCATCTCCATCCTGCTACGCTGGTCGCTCTCTTTAGGAACGACGCAGCCACATCCTCAGCGAAGCTGACGTCACCATTTGCTACTTGAAGAAGACGGGTAATTTCAGCACACCTGTCACACACTTAGACCAGAACTGGACCTACTGCTGAACGCTCAGCAAGCTCATTCAACACTGTCTAAGTAAGTATTATTTATAAGCAAACACTGGAGGCGGTGGAAGTACTACATACTTTAGAGTATGTTAATTTGTGCATCAATCCGGCGATTTAAATGATCTATTATACATCAACATTTGCTTTTGTTTCAATGCTTCACTAACAGTATTAACCAGTATTAAAACGATCTGTGATGCTCTCCCAACACTGCTGATTATCACATGTCTATACCTATAGCTTAATGCATTATGGCCCGTGGTCATTTACATCAACACATGCCAGGAGACAATCTCCTCTTTATCTTGGGCTCACAGCCCAGACGACATGACATGAGGATTATTGCATGTTACTAACAGCATGTTTTTTCAGGGGTCGAACCCCGCGCTCAGCGTTTTACAGGGCGCGCAGCCCGTTACTAACAGCAACGCATGCTTTGGGGGCGGTCCCCGCGCATGAGGGCTCAACGCCCAACCTAGATGCATGTTTTGGCCCTTGGCCCTCACTAACAGCAATGCATGCTTTTCGGGCTCGACGCCCAAGTGTATGAATGTAGAGCCCGTGGCTCGACTGCTCGAGGGCGCACCCCTCGCATAACCTCTTCTCTTTCTTTCTAACCTCATTTTCCTTCTCTCCTCCTTCGCTCCTCTATCCCGTTGTTTCCCTCTGACCTCCTTTAGGCCCTATTGTATAATGTTTTCCTTCTACTATTTCTGTATTTATCTTATAACATATTTGTGCTGTATCTTAGTCGCTTCAGACAAAAAGTCGGCTAAACGTAATTTAATGCAAGGTAAAATTATGATCGATGAATACAGAATGAACAAATGAACGAAATAAATAAAAGAATGAGGTAGGCACGCAGCCTACATATTTGTGGCATTCCCCGCGTATGATCGGATGAATACAATGAATGAACGAAAGACTGAAAGAAGGCATGCTACCGTATGTCTTTTGGGGACGTCCTCTACGCATAAAAGAATAACGAAAGATGAAATGAATGAATTATAAGGGCTCACGCCCTCGGGGGCGCACCCCGCTCGAGCTAGTATCTAGAGTATGGAAGAGGGCTCGCGCCCTTGCGCTTCGGGGGCGCTCCCCGCTCAAGGCTCGCAGCAAGCGCATGTATGAACGAGGGCATCGGCCCATACTAACAGCATGGAAAGTTGGCGCGATCAAGCGCATCACTGGGCACTACACTCATGTTAACTCTGCTTGTTATTGCACAGAACACCCACATTTAGATGCATCCAGCATGTGCTCACATTACGCAATTCACAAGTTAAATGATAAATAAACTCACTCATGCATGGGGATATTCATGGTATAAATAAAACACACCACTGTCCACAATCTCGGTGCAACATAAAATCGTAACATTGTATTATGCTATTATTAATTAAACATTTTTTTTTCTATTACAGGAAGTAGAAACCAGGTAAAGATCTGCGGTGGGTATATTTATAATTTATACTTTTGGGGTTGGCTCCGCCCTGTCTTCAGTGTACGACAGGATCTGCAGAGCCCAGATGTATCAAGCCCTGGGCCGATGACGGGCCTACGCCAAAGACTCTAATACATGAAATTGTTTCTATACGACTTTCACGAACATATACGTGTACTTGTTTCGCCTACAAATATTTTGTTCAAACATTAAATAATTCAACTAACTAAATTTGCTTCCGGAGTCGTAATAGTAGAAATGAAAGCGCAGCGTAAGTTCTACTATAGACTCCAATGCTACGTCACCTAATTACCTATCCAATCAGATTTTCTCTTCTGCTTTAAATAACGATCACTCATTCAGTACCTTGCTGCATTTCAGACGCTGTTGGTCGCTCTTCCCCTCCTCCCTCCCCGCCGCCTCCAGGTTGGTCCCGTTTGGTTGCCCGGGGGTTGGCTCCGCCCTGTCTTCAGTGTACGACAGGATCTGCAGAGCCCAGATGTATCAAGCCCTGGGCCGATGACGGGCCTACGCCAAAGACTCTAATACATGAAATTGTTTCTATACGACTTTCACGAACATATACATGTACTTGTTTCGCCTACAAATATTTTGTTCAAACATTAAATAATTCAACTAACTAAATTTGCTTCCGGAGTCGTAATAGTAGAACTGAAAAGTAAACATGTTTAATACTAGAGAATGAGAATTAAAATGCAGATCATTGGCAGGATTTGTGCTAACTGTCTATTAGCATTAAAGCTAATGCTAAATGGCAGCAGGAGAGTCTGGCGGTGCAGCAGTCTGGATCATACCTCTTCATTTTTAAACAGGAGAAAAGGGCCGACACAAGGCATCGAGCTGCGGCACAACAACATTTAATTACTTTTCACTTTTAAATAATTGAAGTTCCCATTAGTGCTTCATTTTTAATCACCCCCCCAACTCTCCCCGCGCGCCGCCATTAGCTAAGTGAACAACGAGGAACAGAACGGAGCAGGAGAGAAATGCATTTCAAAAGTTTCTGAATAAATCATGCAGCCGGTTCCTCCGCATATTGGATTTACTCTCCAACTGTTTATAAAGCGTTATTCAGGTGATGCACAACTTTAATTATTCCTAATTATGATTAGCATCCATAAACATGGCCGTTAATGCGGCGCGGGCTGTTGGTTTGCGCGAACACGGGCAAAAAAAGCAGCCCTTCATCTCGTCAGCTGCTCATAAAACATCAACACAGCTGCATGTATATGACTGCACTTCTGCGTACGATGCAAAATTAATATTTAGTTCAGAGAAAACCTGTTTGTTTATGTATTGATGATAACAACGAGGACACAGCTGTGCTTTTCTGCTATATTCTAACACCAGACCTTACCTGAGCATCACCTGAGCCATGTATAAATGTGCACATAAAATAACTTTAAAATACATTTTATTATTAAGCAAAGTGTCTTATATATTAACCTTATTGCAAACGTAAAATATGTAATTAAAAACATGAATAAAAACTACTAAGAACACTGAAAAAATAGCATTTGTTACCTGTCCCCACTCTCTAACTATACATTTTACCATCAAATACAATGGCACCACTTTAAAATACTAAGACTACCTTTATAAAGGGTTTATAAATGGTTTACAATTAGTTTATTAATGGTTCCTAATCAGGTTTTAAATGCCCTAAAAATAATTAATAATCAGTTATAACGCATAATTAGAAAGGGCAACAATATATAGATGGCTGTGGGTTCACTATTTGACAAACAACAGGTCATTGTTGCCCTTTCTACATATGTGTTATATCTGATTATTATTGATTTTTAAGGCGTTTACAACCTAATTAGTAACCATTAATAAACTAATTATAAACCATTTATAAACCCTTTATAAAGGTAGTCCCTGATCTTATTGCAACTCTGACTGATGAGGTCAATCTCAACACTCTGTCCTGCTACCCAAATTAATTCTTAGATCATATTAGTTTATTTACTAATAATATAAATACAAATTTTGGTCACTAATTAGGTTGTAAATGCCTTAAAAACTTTAATAATCAGTTATAACACATACGTAGAAAAGGGCAACACTAACCTGCTGTTTGCCAAATAGTGAACCCACAGCCATCTATATTGTTGCCCTTACTAGGTATGTGTTATAACTGATTATTAATTATTTAATTATTTTAAGGCATTTACAACCTAACTAGTAACCATTAATAAACCAATTGTAAACCATTTATAAACCCTTTAAAAATGTAGTCTTATTTTAAAATGGTACCAATATAATTATTAAATTCCTTCAGAGATTTTTTTTAGCCCAAATCCAATCTATGCTTTACAAATATATATATTTTTTTCATAATATAAATCCACTTTATTTAAGTTAAAAAAAAATACACATTTTAGTTGTGTCCCTGGGTTTTACTCACTCCTTTTACTGTAAAAAAAAAGCCATCTGAACAATCTGGAACATTCTACAACCAGTCACATCTACAACAGGAAGTGACATCAGCTGGTTCTTCTGAAGATCACAGGGAAACCAAAATTAAGTTCCCTCATTTTTTTTCTGTATATTTGATCTTATTGTAACTATGACTGAGGAGATCGATCTCAACACTCTGTCCTGTTACCTAAAATTAATCCTTAGATCTTATTGGTTTATTTTTAATACAAATACAAATTTTGGGAAAAGCAATAGAATCTGCTCTGAGTCCTCGTGCTATTAGCATAGCCACCATTAAGCTATTTTTTATGTTTTTGCTCATTCCTGTTACTTTCATTCCTGTTACTCCAAACATTAAAAGTAACAGGAATAAGTGCCAGTAACAGGAGTGGCTTTTTTTTGTCACAAATATCAATTATTTAAACATGCTGTCAAACATTTCTTTAAAATAAAAATAAAAATCTTGAGAGAAAATCAAAGGAATTAGTGGACGTGCTTTTTTAAACAAGCTTTTTAAATGTTATAATGAGTTTTGTAACCATCTTCAGCTTCAAAAGTAAAGCTGCCTGGGATTGACCAGTACATGTTTTGAATGGTTAAATACAAGTGTTATTAGATTCAGTTGAAAAAAAAAGATTTTAAAAGTTTAAAAATAAGTTTAATTTGGAAGAGTTACAACCAGACAGAATACCAGACAATACATTCAGTTCCATCTACTATATAATACTGTAATATATAATTTCTCCACTGTCAGGAGAGAGAAGCAAAGTGTTCCCACACAGTAATATAAACAGGGTGGAGGACTTGTGGAACTCATTTTGGTGCAATAAAGAACTTCTACAAGTGGATTTATTTGTGTCTGAAGAGCACTTTAACCAGGCAAAAAGTCATTCTAACATCTAAGTGCTTCATTAGGTTGGTATGACTCTGTGTAAAATCATTCCCTTTTCTAACAAAGCCTTGAAAAACATAATTAAAAGTCTCTCGATTTTCACATTTTTACATTTAGACAGAGTTTACTCTGGTGCTCCAAAGTTTGTGAACCTTTTAGGATGTTCTATTTCTGCATAAATATGACGTAAAACATCATCCGATTTTCACACAAGTTTCATCCCACTTTACTTGAAACCCTCTAAATAAAATCCACTGCAGAAGTCACTGAATTAGTTCATTAGAGTCCAGCTGTGTGTAATTTAGTCTCAGTATAAAATACACCTGTTTTGTATTGACCTCAGTGGTTTGTTAGAGAACACTAGTGAACAAACAGCATCATGAAGACCAAAGAACTCACCAGACAGGTCAGAGATAAAGTTGTGGAGAAGTTTAAAGCAGGGTTAGGTTCTAAAAAAAAACATATCCCAAGCTTGAAAAATGGAAACATTATTCTACAACTGCAAACTGACAGATCAAGCAAGGAGAGCACTATGCAGAGAAGCAGCCAAAAGAACCATGGTCACTCTGGAGGAGCTGCAGCTCATGTGGGAGAATCTGTATACAGGACAACTGTCATAAAAGACTTGAGACTGGGAAGGAGATTCACCTACCAGCAAGACAGTGACTGTCAGTCAGTATTCATGTGTTAAAATGACCCAGTTTTGAATTGCATTGAGTTTCTGTGGAGAGACATGAAAATTGCTGTATATATATATATATACATATATGCATATATGTAACCATATATATATATATATATATATATATATATATATATATATATATATATATATATATATATATATATATATATATATTGCTCTCCATCCAACTTTGCTGTGCTTGAGCTGTTTCATAAAGAAGAATTTGTATCTCCAAGTGTCCTTTTGAGCATCTCCATTTGCCCATTTGGGCATCTCCAAGTGTCCTTTTGGGCATCTCCAAGTGTCATTTTGGGCATATCCAAGTGTCCTTTTGGGCATCTCCAAGTGGCCATTTGGGCATCTCCAAGTGTCCTTTTGGGCATGTTTAAGTGTCCTTTTGGGCATCTCCAAGGGACCTTTGGGCATCTCTATTTGCCAATTTGGGCATCTCCAAGTGTCCTTTTGGGCATCTCCAAGTGTCCTTTTGGGCATCTCCAAGTGTCTCTTTGGGCATCTCCAAGTGTCCCTTTGGGCATCTCCAAGTGTCCCTTTGGGCAGCTCCATTTGCCAATTTGGGCATCTCCAAGTGTCCCTTTGGGCATCTCCATTTGCCAATTTGGGCATCTCCAAGTGTCTCTTTGGGCATCTCCAAGTGTCCCTTTGGGCATCTCCATTTGCCAATTTGGGCATCTCCAAGTGTCCTTTTGGGCATCTCCAAGTGTCTCTTTGGTCATCTCCAAGTGGATATTTGGACATTTCCAAGTGGCCATTTGGGCATCTCCAAGTGTCCTTTTGGGCATGTTTAAGTGTCCTTTTGGGCATCTCCAAGTGTCCCTTTAGACATCTCCAAGTGGCCATTTGGGCATCTCCAAGTGTCCTTTTGGGCATGTTTAAGTGTCCTTTTGGGCATCTCCAAGTGTCCCTTTCGACATCTCCAAATGTCCCTTTGGGCATCTCTATTTGCCAATTTGGGCATCTCCAAGTGTCCTTTTGGGCATCTCCAAGTGTCCCTTTGGGCATCTCCAAGTGTCCCTTTGGGCATGTCCAAGTGTCCTTTTGGGCATCTCCAAGTGCCCTTTTGGGCATCTCCAAGTGTCTCTTTGGGCATCTCCAAGTGTCCCTTTGGGCATCTCCAAGTGTCCCTTTGGGCATCTCTATTTGCCAATTTGGGCATCTCCAAGTGTCCCTTTGGGCATCTCCATTTGCCAATTTGGGCATGTCCAAGTGTCCTTTTGGGCATCTCCAAGTGCCCTTTTGGGCATCTCCAAGTGTCTCTTTGGTCATCTCCAAGTGGATATTTGGACATTTCCAAGTGGCCATTTGGGCATCTCCAATTGTCCTTTTGGGCATCTCCAAGTGTCCTTTTGGGCATCTCCAAGTGTCCTTTTGGTCATCTCCAAGTGTCCCTTTGGGCATCTCCATGTGCCCATTTGGGCATCTCCAAGTGTCCTTTTGGGCATCTCCAAGTGTCCCTTTGGGCATCTCCATGTGCCCATTTGGTCATCTCCATGTTTCCTCTTGGTCATCTCCAAGTGGACATTTGGACATCTCCAAGTGGCCATTTGGGTATCTCCAAGTGTCCTTTTGGGCATGTTTAAGTGTCCTATTGGTCGTCTCGAAGTGTCCCTTTCAACATCTCCAAGTGGCCATTGGGCATCTCCAAGTGTCCCTTTGGGCATCTCCATGTGCCCATTTGGTCATTTCCAAGTGTCCTTTTGGGCATCTCCAAGTGTCCTTTTAGGCATCTGCAAGTTTCCTTTTGGGCATCTTCAAGTGTCCCTTTCGACATCTCCAAGTGGCCATTTGGGCATCTCCAAGTGTCCCTTTGGACATCTCCAAGTGTCTTTTTGGGTATCTCCAAGTGTCCTTTTGGGCATCTCCAAGTGTCCTTTTAGGCATCTGCAAGTGTCCTTTTGGGCATCTCCAAGTGTCCCTTTCGACATCTCCAAGTGGCCATTTGGGCATCTCCAAGTGTCCCTTTGGACATCTCCAAGTGTCTTTTTGGGCATCTCCAAGTGTCCTTTTGGTCATCTCCAAGTGTCTCTTTGGGCATCTCCAAGTGTCTCTTTGGGCATCTCCAAGTGTCTTTGGACATCTCCAAGTGTCCCTTTGGGCATCTCCATGTGCCCATTTGGTCATTTCCAAGTTTCCTTTTGGGCGTCTCCAAGTGGCCATTTGGGCATCTCCAAGTGTCCCTTTGGACATCTCCAAGTGTCTTTTTGGGCATCTCCAAGTGTCCTTTTGGGCATCTCCAAGTGTCCTTTTAGGCAAGTGTCCTTTTGGGCATCTCCAAGTGTCCTTTTGGGCATGTTTAAGTGTCCTTTTGGGCATCTCCAAGTGTCCCTTTCGACATCTCCAACTGGCCATTGGGCATCTCCAACTGGCCATTGGGCATCTCCAAGTGTCCCTTTGGGCATCTCCATGTGCCCATTTGGCATCTCCAAGTGTCCATTGGGCATCTCCAAGTGTACCTTTGGGCATCTCCAAGTGTCCCTTTGGGCATCTCCAAGTGTCCTTTTAGGCATCTCCAAGTGCCCTTTTGGGCATCTCCAAGTGTCTCTTTGGGCATCACCAAGTGTCCCTTTGGGCATCTCCAAGTGTTCTTTTGGGCATCTCCAAGTGCCCTTTTGGGCATCTCCAAGTGTCTCTTTGGGCATCACCAAGTGTCCTTTCGGGCATCTCCAAGTGTTCTTTTGGGCATCTCCATGTGTCCATTTGGGCATCTCCAAGTGTCCTTTTGGGCATCTCCAAGTGTAATTTTGGACATCAGCCTTGTGCAAAGGTGTAAAAATACAAAGCAGTAAAGTAGTTTTCCTTGCTGCTAGAAAATTACAGTTTTTTAGACTTTTATTTTTTTAACAGTAGATACATTGCTGAAGCTGGTGTCCCATCTGGTCTCATAATTCGAATCGATTGGCAATAAATCTGGCAACCAGGCAGACCAAAGAAATGTTGTAATCTGATGGAAAAATCCTGGAAAGGCATTGCTGGGTGTGGGTGAGCATTATCTTGCTGAAAATGCCAATCAAAATCAGTGTTGGTTAGTTTCACTCCTATCACAACTGCAAGATGGCGGTGCGCAGTAGTGCAGCGGCTTCTCACGCTCCTAGCGAGCACCCTATTTTGAGCTGTTTTTACGTCGGTTCTGAACCCAACTTTACGCGCCCCAGGCATGTGAGTTACAGCAGAACCGAACTTCTGAGGATTAAGGACAGTTTGGTCAGTAAAACAGCAACTATGGACAATAATATCCGAGCTACGCTGGGCGAGCTGCAGCTCCTCTGCGCTCCGGCGTGGGGGAGCGGATCGCTGCAGACAAAGGGCAAGAGGAGGAGGCGGTGCGAGCGGCGTCAGAAGAGAGGAAAACGCACTGGGGTGCTAGCCAGGCTAAAGGCTAATGCTAACCAACCCCCGATTCCATCGCTTTTCCTCTCTAACATCCGCTCTTTGGATAACAAGATGGACCTGCTGCGGCTGAGGATGAATGTTTCTGAGGAGATGAGGAACTGCGCTGTGATTTGTCTCACGGAAACCTGGCTGAACCAGACCATGCCGGACTCAGCCTTCCAGCTCGCCGGCCGGCAGCTCTTCCGAGCGGACCACAGGCAGCTATCCGGGAAAGCCCAGGGGGGCGGCTTGTGCGTCTACATAAACAAAGGTTGGTGCACAAACTGCGTGTTGGTAAACAGCCACTGCTCCGAGGCGACAGAACAGCTGACTGTAAAGTGTCGTCCTCACTATCTGCCTCGTGAGTTTTCGGTGGTGTTTGTGATTGCTGTTTACATAGCACCGGATGCTAATGCTAACATCGAGCTGAAGGAGCTTTATGACAACATCAGCTCGCTTCAGAACAAGCATCCGGACGCGTTCTACGTGGTAGCGGGGGATTTTAACCACGTAGAACTGAAGAACATGCTGCCGAGGTTTTACCAACACGTGAACATTCCAACGCGAGGTAATAACACGCTGGACCGTGTTTACTCCTCTGTGAAAGACGCTTACAAAGCCTTCCCCCGCCCCCACCTCGGGCTATCGGACCACATCTCCATCATGCTGGTCCCCGCATACCACCCCCCACTGCGACGCTCAAAACCCACACAGAAAACCATCACGGTGTGGCCCAGTGACGGCGCCGCTGTGCTGCAGGACTGCTTCGGCTGCACAGACTGGCACGTCTTCAGGGAGGCTGCTGAGTGTGAGGGGGAGCTGGATCTGGAGGAATACACGTCTGCTGTTCTCGGGTACATCAGCAAGTGTGTGGAGGATGTCACTACTACCAAGACTGTGACTTGCTACCCGAACCAGAAGCCCTGGCTGAACGCAGAGGTGCGTTCCCTGCTGAAAGCCAGGGATGCTGCCTTCAGATCTGGAGACTCGGATGAACTCAGGAGGGCTAGAAGAGAGCTGACTGCTGGAGTTAAGAGGGCAAAAGCTGCATATGCTCAGAAAATCCAGGGACACTTTTCCTCCATGTGGAGGGGCATCAAGTGCATCACGGACTACAAATCTAACGTTGCACAAAGCTCCAAAGACCCATCCCTGCCTGAGGCTCTCAACACGTTCTACGCCCGCTTTGAGAACCCTGACACTCCCCCAACACCAGACTCCCACACTCACCAGGAGAGGAGCCCCTCAGCGTGACACCAGCAGAAGTAGGGAGGACGCTGAGGAGGATTAACCCCCGGGCATCTCCTCCCCCTCCATAATCCTCAGCACTGGCTCCCCTCAGGGCTGTGTGCTGAGCCCCCTCCTGTTCACACTGCTTACATATGACTGCTCACCTCTCCATCCAGGCTGTCATATTGTGAAGTTTGCGGACGACACGGCAGTGGTTGGATGCATCACAAACAGAGATGAGTCCAGCTACAGGCAGGAGGTGGAACACCTGGAGGATTGGTGCAGAGAAAACAACCTCTGCATCAATGTAAAAAAGACAAAGGAGATGATTGTGGACTTCGGAAGGGGCAAGCATGCCCACCTCCCCCTGCACATTGGAGGATCTGCGGTGGAAGTGGTTGACAGCTACAGGTACTTGGGTGTGCACCTGACCAGCAACCTCACCTGGAGCAACAACACTTCCACTCTGATCAGGAAGGCACATCAGCGCCTCTACTTCCTCAGGAGGCTGAGACGAGCTGGACTCGGGAGCGCAGTCCTCACCTCCTTCTACAGATGTGTGGTGGAGGGCGTTGTGTGCTCCAGCATCAATGTGTGGCATGGAAGCTGCTCTGCTGCAGACAGGAAAGCACTGCAGAGGGTGGTGAAGCTGCACAGAGGATTGTTGGAGTTAGCTTCCCCAGCACCACAGACATCTACACCTCCAGATGCAGGAAAAGGGTCCCCCGCATCAGGAAGGATCCCACCCACCCAGCACACGCACTTTTTGTCCCACTCCCCTCAGGCCGGAGGCTGCGGAGCATTAAGTGCAAAACAACAAGACTCAGAAACAGCTTCATTCCGGAAGCTGTAAGACTCTTAAACTCCACTTAACAACACACTGCACTGACACCAAGGACAAATTACTGTTTACTGTTTACCAACATGGTCACTTTACTTGCACTGAGACACTTTATCTCCACTGCTCTAATTCACATTATCATGCTGCTATAGCACACTTGCACTCTGGACTTCATGTTGCTGAACCTTCTACTCTCTATTTATTTATTTTTATTCTTTGGGATATTTATCTATCTATTTTGTATATTCTATTTCTTTTATTGTATTCTTTTATATATATATATATATATATATATATATATATATATATATATATATATATATTAATAACAGCTCTTTGGGTGTAAAACTGGATCGTGAGATCACAATTTCGTTCACCTCATGTACCACATGTGATGCGAATGACAATAAAATCTCCTTGAATCCTTGAAAAAAAATCTCCTTGAACTAAAGTGGCTGAATTTAGGGCTAGCTGAACATGCTACACTTTTCACTTTTTTTTATTTACGCTGCTTAGCAAACTTCATATTCCCTCCATATAGAGCACAACACTAATGAAGAAGCAGGAACCCATTTCAGTCAACGTCTCCAAGTCTCAGATTTGTACACATGTGCAGAAAATGTTAAATACAGAAGAGAATAATTCTGCATTCTGCGCTTTTCAATCTACTCTTCTTCACTTTGAAGTTGGGTTCAGAAGCTGGAGGACATTTCGAATTTAGAACAAGTGCAATGAAACGTCTCTCCAGAAGCTCCCATGACGTCGGAGCACAAAGGCGGCGACTTCCGTCAACACACGCGGTGTAATTACAGCCGCACGCTAACACAGCAACGTCTGCACGTTTGAAGTTTAATGAGTTTCAGTGTGAAAATATCAGGGGAAAATTTCGATTTATCTTAGAAACTATAGCGGGAATGTTAACAGTCTTTTAGGCTTCAAGGTGTGTGTGTATGTGTGTGTCATACTAAAAGACAATGGGCCCTATAGTGCATCCTGCCAAGGAATGTTGTGATGCTCTTTGCTATCTTACACCCCGTCAACAGTCTATTTTCAGTCTATCTACACTGATGGGTGTGGTGGTCTATTGGAGTCCATTGGAGACCATTCCTATAGATTGTCATCAGTATTGTCATGATAATCCTTATTGTCATCATTACATAATCTTTATTTTTATTATCATAATGTTTAATTTCATTATTGTCACTGTCTTCATTATTATACTTATTATGATCAACATTATCATTGTGGATATTATCATTTTCACTGTTACCATTGTTATTAACAATATCATTATCATCGTTAGTAATCATGGTATTTCCAGGTGTAAACAGACCATGAGGGGTTGTCAGGGGTTTGATGATCATCAACATTATGGTCATCATCATTATCACTATCATCACTTTCATTAGCAGCATTATCATCAGCACCATCATCCTTGTCGTTGTTATCATTGTCATTGTCATCATTGTCAATGTCATTGCTATCATCACCGTCTTCATCATGATCATCATGATGATCATCACCATCATCTCCATTATGATCTCCCTTGTCTTCATTATTATCATCAAATGGTCATTATTACTATCATCATGTTCATCAGCAACAGTATCATCAGTGTTATCGTCTTTATCAACATGGCTTTTGTCATTGTCATCATTTTCATCAGCATTGTCATGATGTTTATTATTGTCATCATCACATTATCCTCATTATCATAATCATAAAGTTCATTTTCATCATTATCTCTGTCTTTTTATACTTATCCTGCTCAACATTATCATTGTGGTTATTATCATCATTTTTGTTGCTATCATTGTTATTATCAATATCAACGTTCTTGTCATTATAACTTCATCTCCCTTGTCATTATTACCATCATCAAATGTTATTATCCTAATCCTCATCATCTGCATCAGCAACAGTATCATCTGTATCATCATTGTTCATGTCATTGTCATCATTTTCATTAGTATTGTCATGACGATAATTATTGTCATCATCACATCATCCTCATTATCATAATCATAATGTTCATTTTCATTATTGTCTCTGTCTTCATTATACATATCATGCAGTGGTGTGCAGTGAGGCCCTTCTAACCCTTAAGAGAAGGGGTGACAAAAAGTGCATGTTAATAATTACAGATTTTTTTATCAGGAAGTATATAATATAGTTATTGTAAGTGTAAGCATTTATTTTATAAATTAACTCAAATAAAAAACAGCAACTAATTCAAAGCATTAGTCTATGTTTTTTAGTTGCTACAGGTCTCTTATCTGACTGACAGCGGTTTTAACCAATCAAAGCTTTTTAACCCTTGTGTGGTGTTCGGGTCTGTGGGACCCGTTTTAATTTTTCATCAAATGATACTAAAAATATATTTTTTTTGAGCATTGGCTCATTTTTTGTGAAAAACATATATCAAAACACATTTTCGATAAAAACACACTGTACACCCCAACTAACCATTTATATTACATACAGTATGTTTGGCCAAGGGCTAATAAACATTGCTTCATTTGTAAATTTAAAACTAAACAAATTTTCTACTCATATCTTGAGTTTAATTCATTTTCTTTTACATTTTATTAAAAAACTAAAAAAAAAAAAAAGAGTAGCACTTTTTGAAAGAAATGTAGCATAAGAAAGGTAAAGGGCAAATATTAACCATGTAAGCTGTTTATATTGCACTTTAGGTGAAGCAAGAATGTGTAAAGCATTTTAATGTAAAATTGCTTAATTTTGCTGAATTAAATACAAGTAACAAAGTAAACGAGTAACAAAAATATGAACAGCACACAAGGGTTAAAATGGCTTCTGCTCATGTGCCTGCAAAATTATCATTGTAATTATTATTACAATTTTCACTGTTATCATTGTTATTTTCAATATCAACATCCTTGTTACTATCTTCATTGTTATTATTACCATTATCATTGTAAGTGGTCATTGTCCTCATCATCATCTTCCTCAGCAACAATAGCATCAGTGTTATCATCTTTATCATTATTGTAGTTATCGTTGTCATCATTTTCATCATTATTGTCAATACCACATTATCCCTATTATCATAATATCCTAATGTTCATTTTCATCATTATTTTTTTATACTTATCATGTTCAACATTATCATTGTGGTTATTATCATCATTATTATTATTATTATTATTATTATTATTATTATTATCAACATTCTTGTCATTATAACCATCATCAAATGTTATTATCCTTATCCACATCATCTGCATCAGCAACAGTATCATCAGTGTTATCATCTTTATCATCACTGTTTCTGTCATAATTTTCATCATTATTGTCATTATCACATTATACTTTTTTTTTTTCATTTTTAAATGGAATATGGTTGAGCTCCATGAACATAAAAACACTTGCAATACGAAGACAGAGGTTTTACAAAATTAAATTCTGTATATTGATGCACTGAATAAAGCCTTCATTCCATTCATCTTCATTCATTCATACAGACATTAATGGTGACTAATCTAACCTTTATTAGTTATTAATACTGTAATAACTCATTCATTTGTTCCTGTATTGTAATTCCTCGTGACTTCATCCTTAATGAGTGCCTGAATTAATGTCACGACATGTACCCTTATTATAAAGTGTTACCCATAAGGCTTTTGTTTATATGAATAACTGGGTTTCTCTGTTCCACACTGAGATAAATGTCCACACTGAAGCTCCTGACTGAAGCTAAGCCTTATTATCCCACTTAAGACCCTGTTTGCCCTCTCAGTCAATGAAGCCGGTTCTCGTCCAGCGGAGAGCGAGCGAGTGGTCGGGCGGGCGGTCGGGCGGCGAGGTTAACTGGACGTGATCTGAACTGCGCCGGGCTAAAAGGCCTGTACATAATCCACAGATCAGCAGGACTTTGTTTGTGGAGCTCCATTCACTGAGCTTCTCAGATCCAGCTCACAGTTTTAAACATTAAATTAGCTCCCGCTGAGGCTGCTCCGGGTCAGACGCTCACAAACGACAGGGAAGAGAGAGAGAGAGAGAGAGAGAGAGAGAGAGAGTAACAAGAGAATCTGCTGTGATACACACACACACACACACACACACACGTACCTTAATCAGCTGCAGATTACACAAGCTAAGAAAGTCAAGTCTCTTTTAATTAAATCCAGCCTGACCTGCTCCGTAATTAAAAACTCCATCAGGCTGGAAGTGAGTAGTCAAATATCACACTGCCTTTGAAGTCTCTGCAAATAGAAGAGCTTAAACTTCTTACCTACAAAATCGTGTGTCTCTCTGTGTGTGTGTGTGTGTGTGTGTGTGTGTGTGTTTGTGTGTGTGAGAGAGAGAGAGAGAGAGAGAGAGAGAGAGAGAGAGAGAGAGAGAGAGAATACATACAGTCTCTGCTGTTACAAAAACTAAACATTCCCAAAAATGTGAACAGACATGTGTTACAGAAGCTGGAGCATGTTAAGTTCATTCATATTTTCATTTTTATCTTCATCGCTGTTATTAAAAATAAATTAATAAATAATAATAATAATTATTATTATTATTATTATTATTAGAAAGAAAAAAGAACATATTGTGATATTGTGATCATCATCATCTTCATCATCATTGCTGCCATCATTTTTATCCTCATCATAATCATCATGCTTGTCGTTATTATCCTCATCATGTGGTCATCATCATCATCACCAGCAGCAGCAGCATCAACAGAATTATTATCATCATTACAATGGTCATCATTATCATCATCACTGTGGTCATCATCATCATCATCAAAGTGGTTGTCATCATCGCCATCATCATAATAATCATTATAATCACCATCAACATCATTATCATCAGCATCAGCAGCAACAGAATTATCATCATCATGGTCATCATTATCATCAAAGTGGTCGTGATCATCACTATCATCATCGTCGTCATCATCCTTTCATCATCAAAGAGGTCGTCATCATTGTTATCAGCAACAGCAGCAGCAACAGGATTATCATCACCATTATAATGGTCTTGATCAACATCATCATTATGGTCATCATCATCACGTGTGGTCATCATCAACATCATCAATATAGTCATCATCATCAAAGTGGTCATCATCACTGTTATAATCATCATCAAATTGGTCATCATCATCTTCATCATTGTCGTCATCGTTATTGCCATTATTACAATCATCACTGTGGTCTTCATCATCCCTATCATCATCATCTTCATCATCATCATTTTCATCATTATCACCGTCATCATTATCCCTGGCATTATTACCATCATTCACTGTGGCATTCATCATCACTATTGTCATCATCATCATTATTAGCGTCATCATCATAATAGTCATCATCATCATCATTATTGTAGTCATTATCATTGTGGTCATCATCATTAAAGTGGTCATCACCACGATTATCATCATCATCGTCATCATCATTAATATTATCATCATCAAAGAGGTCACCATTATCCTTGTCATCGTCATTAACATCATCACAAAGTGGTCATCATCATCACTATCACCATCTTAATCGTCGCCATTATCATTATAACAATCATCAGCGTGGTCATTATCCTTACTATCATCAGCATCTTCAGCAGCAGAATCATCACGATCAAAGTGGTCATCATTATCATCATCTTTATCATCACCATGATGATTAGCCTCATCATCATCAGCAGCAGCAGCAGCAGTAGCAGCATTAATAGAATTATCGGTTGTAATGGTCATCATTATTATCATCATAGTCATTATCCTCATAATCATCAAAGTGGTCATCACCATCACTATTATCATCATCATCATCATCGATTTTATTCATCATGAGTGGCTTTTTTAAGAGCTTATATTACAAAATCTTTTCTTAGAAGTTGAAAACACCAGTTTTAATGTTATGATTCATCAGTATTTTATAGAATATATTGAGAATAAGAGTGAATAATCTTCTGATGTACTCATAGAAATCCCATAAACATAAATATTACTCTTACTATTACTTTTATACATATCTGAAATCCGTTTACTTACTGAGATCATGTGAAAAATAAAGGTTAAAATAATAACAGAGATCTAATGTGACAGAGCTGCTGCTAATGTTCTGCAGCTCGTCTGGTGGAAACATAAAAACAAAACAGCAGCTTCAGACGCCGCTTCCGTCGCCCCGAGCTTGATGTTTGACTTTATTCCAGCAATTTGAATAACATATATTCCAGAAGCAGAAATCACTGCATGTTTCAAAGACTGAATACTCTCCCGTGAAAACACACCACAGGAAACCCCGCTGTGTGATATTTGGCACCACGTCTGCAGCGTCGTATTACAATTCAGAGAGGATGCCATAAAATAAAACATCAGAACATCTAGAGCCGAGTCTGTGGAGGCGTGATGAAGTCTCGGGAGGAAAACGACAAACCTCAGCAAAGATGTTTCCAGACGTGTGTAGTAACTGCTTCCATTTACTCCGCCGCAGTAAAAAATCCTAACACACTTTTACAAATGTTAATACTTTATTCTTTTCTCTAGTATATAAACCATGAAGAAAACCTACTTTCTTCTCAGCTCCTGCTCTGTTCTTAAAGCAACAGTCCCTAAGAATTTTTCTTTTTAATTTTAAATCGAAAGAAAATAGTATTTCTGAGTTGAACGGAGATGTTATATTCTAATAAAACATTGTTTTTGTCACTATAAGGGGCACTTAAATCCTTTAATTTTCCCAAAAATTAAATCAGTAAATCAGTGTGCTTTACAATCCGATGCGACTTGTGTATGAATTTTACCAGTCAGGTTTTAAGGAGCAGTAAAGAAACTCCGCTGGAGTACAGCGTTATACAGGAGTTTCAGTTTAGTTCTCGAGCACAGAGACTGGAGCAGTATTAGCAATATCTGCTAACCGTGCTAAGTGCTAGCTCTATCTTCGTTCAGAGGTGAGTATTATCAGACTGTAGCCTGATGCTAACCCCGGCTAGCACTGCTGGAGAAGTATTAGCATTATCCGTTAACCGCTCTAAGTGCTAGCTCTTTCGCTGTTCAGAGGTGAATATATCAGACTGTAGTCAGCGTGTTTACTATGTTAAAACAAGCTACAAACCGCTAACTTATATTGCCCTGGCTTACCAGAACACTCAGGGTTACTCAGTTTAGTGCTGTCAGGGAGCATTAGCCAGTGGTTAGCCACTAGCAGTTAGCCGCTAATGCTAATGCTCCAGCCTCAGTGCTGGAGAAATTTGGGAATCTAAGCCTACTGTAAATAAACGCAAGAGCTTTACTCATCCAAATAAACCCAAATCTGTGTAGATTAACATCTAGCGCTCGTTTGACTTTATTACAGTTTTGTTACTTAGCTTAGCTTTGTCAACACCCCTGTCCTTTACTAGTGTCACATAATTCTTCTTATGATCCGATGCAATTTATGCATGAAAATAGACCAGAAAAGATATGCTTTTTGATAGTGCGCCTTATAATCCGGTGCTGTGATGCTGTGAAAAATACAAGAGACCAGTGTTCTCAAGTCTCACGCTTTGAGAGTGTGACACACGCACCTCAGCCAGTTCACACGCTCACACGCCACACATGGTATTTCTTACGCTTGCCAATCCATTGGCTGTGTATTATAATGTACTCTCGTTGAGCCAATCAGAATATAGATCGCTCTGTTGTTAGGCAGACCTAGTCAAAGAGGGTGTAGGGTGTAGTTTCAGCCAGAGTGTCTGGCGCGAAGAACTGTCCGATTCGAAAGTTCTGAAACACAACCCGTTTACTCAGTTTCCGGGTCATAGAGGAGAGGAGGATCGGTAGCCAAAAAAAGGTAATTTTGGGGATTTCTGGACAAAAGTTTTCGTGACCTTTTGGGTCTCATCTTGACTTCCACACTTCCCCTGAGCTTCAATTTCTTATACAAGCCCATTTTATTGAAACCATCTCCACTGTGCCTGATATTTTTACAGTTTTTTTAAGAGAAAAATGACAGAACAACCTCTTCTAAATAATTATGAGCTGTATGTTGTATGTTCTTAAATGCCCATCCTACAGTCTATGTAAAATCAACGGGATTACTCTGTACATAATTGAGTTGTGGGTGGTTTTAAGTACATTATGCTGGTTGTGGAAAAGCATTTATACAACTCTCCACGCCTCTGGACCGGATAACAACACGCAGTGCAGCATGGGTATCGTTTTAAAAGCACAAATCAAACCATCAAAAGGAGTCAACCTACAGAGCTGGAAAGACACCCTAGCACGGCTTTGACATCAACTCATCAGCATGCAGAATCGCAGATGATGCTCTAATCTCAGGCCTCACAGAGGAAAGCGAGCACAAAGCCGGTGTTAGCCTTTCATTTACCAACTTACCAAAACAGTCTCGTCCAACGGTAGGTGGTCATGCTGAGAAAAAAGAGCCCGCTGAGCTGAAAAGCTGCTGGAGAATCCAGCTTCAACCTGCCGTCTCAGACACGCTCCACTTCAAAAAACAAACATGTAGACAGAACTGCAAGACTTTGCTGAAAGCTGAAATTGAGTAAAACCTGGTGGAGTTAGGACTGGGGTACGAGTGGATTCAGTCCAGTTTCACATTTGGATTAAAAATAGCCTTTTCTCAATATCAGTGCTTTGGGTTTTTATTCTTATTAATCATATTATCTTCCAACCTGTAGTTAATCATGATCTTGCCCAACAGAGTCTCATAAGATCAACATATGTGAAGTAAACCAGACACGATTCAGGAGGACAGCCAGCAGGACATTCATCAGAGGTCTGGAAATCATTTATTATTGCACAGAAGAAACAGACGGAACTACTCTTATAATGGAACGTTATATTGTTTATTAGGAATGTGGGATTCTCAGTCTCTGAGTTGGAACTAAATTTGCCAGGCTTTACTTTATTTAATTTAATACTGAGTTTAATTTAAATAGTTGTTTTTTTAGCCTAAATAATTATATTTGAAAATATTTTTCTTAAGAATACACTTGAATTTTAATTCTGTATTGAACTTTGATTTAAACAGAATTCTGTTTGAATAAAGTACTAAGGATACAGTTGAATTCAGACCATTTTTACACAGATAAAATCAGTTAAAAGCTGAACACAGTTGAACTTAAGTATAGATACAGAAAAAATAAAATACCACTTCAAAATGATTCGTTTCTCTGATTTTATTATTAATGGGTACATGTTTGAGTAAAATGAACAATTAAGTTTTATTCTACAAACTACTGAAAACATTTCTCCCACATTCCAAATAAAAATAGTCGTTTAGATCATTTATTTGCAGAAAATAAGAAATATTCAAAAATAAAGCAAAAGATGCAGTGCGTTCAGACTTTAAGAAAACATGTTTATATTTATCGCATCAGAGTTGGAGGCAGGATGCAAACACAAAGCAGTTTTATTTGTAGCCATACTGAAAACAAACAAAGTAACAAAAAACATGCGGATAGTAAAAGACAGTGATCAAACGGAGGATCAAACTAAACATGACAGTGGGTCAAAAAGCACAACAGAGAACAAAGGAAAACATGTGGTGAATATATTTATACACAGACACAGAAAAAGAACACCTGGGGAAGATAACAAGGGGGTTACAAACTACGCAGGGGGGAACACAAATGACAAGCCGGGGCTAGGGCGGAGACAAATGAAACAAAACAGGGCAATGTGCTTCAAAGCTAACTAAACCATCTGATTTTAGCTGACTCCACCCTCAGCTCTAATTTAAAAAATGCCACAAAAAAAAATGGAAGGGGTCGTTTGGGAGGGGCACTGGGTGATGTATGGGTTTAGGAGCGGGGCAGGAGGTAGAGCTGATTGGATGAGCTGCAGCAGCAGCAGCAGTGGGCCTCTGATAGCGGTGAGACACAGAGGGTTGGACATTACCAAGGGGACGATTTTATTGATTGATTGATTGATTGATTGATTTGCATATTTCTACACAGAAACATCATCCTTGTCTGTAGGACAGTTGAACCTGTGAGGGCGCTGCAGAGGTGAAAAATTACCGCAATAGAAGTCCTTAAGAAGTCTTGGCCGTTCCATCTGTGTAACTGAATACTATTAAAGACATATTCAAGTTTTTCTAGTATATTATAATGTTCTGAACAGTTCTCTTTCTCTTCTTTACTGTCTGCTCTACCACTGTCTCTCTTGTCTACAGTTCCACGCTAAATGTCACACCATGTCCGAGTTCACAAAGACTGACGATAAAGTTTGACTGAACTTTATATATCAGACTGTGTCTGACTTTAAATTGGCTTCCTTATCAGCTTCTATCATTAGATCAGGAGAGATACATGCACAGACAGTGTGCTCTGCCTTCTGTCCATTCCTGTTAAGACGTGAGGTAACAGAGGGAAGCTGAGAGAAGATTCATCCCCATTAGAAACAGAAAGAGAAAAATTCCTTCATTCTGAAAGCTGTTTCTGTTGCTTTGCTTTTGTGGAAATATGACCTTGAGTCCACCTGCAGTTTCTTGTGGGTTGTGGAACATAACAGTGCTTCCACTTGGGTTGTTTATTTTCTTCTATATAACATCAGTGCTGGAGGCTCGGGCACACTATGATTTTGTCTGTAGCAGGAATTCCTTTAACTCTTGGGGGGGTGGGCGGGGGGAGGGGGATCAAGGATTCAGCATGGAGGCATAGGAACAGTTGTTTTTGACAATGTGTGAAAATAGCGTTTCACTCTGAAGGGACTAATAGAAATGCTGGGAATAAAACTTGGACCTAAATTGAAACTAAACTGAAATGTACGAGGTTGAACAATGAAACTGAAACACCTGGTTTTAGACCACAGTAATTTATTGTCGTGACGGACAGAGTTGAGGTGCACATTGAGGTTAGCACCCAAACATCCTTTTCAGACAGCTTCCTCTTACACCGTCCACAGTTAATCCTGTTGGATGTGGTTCGTCCTTCTTGGTGGTATGCTGACATTACCCTGGATACCGTGGCTCTTGATACATTACAAATACTTGCTGTCTTGGTCACAGATGCGCCAGCAAGACGTGCACCAACAATTTGTCCTCTTTTGAACTAAATATTTTAGGCAAAACTGTGCTCTTACCCTGCTAATTGAACCTTCACACTCTGCTCTTACTGGTGCAATGTGCAATTAATGAAGATTGGCCACCAGGCTGCTCCAATTTAGCCATGAAACCTCCCACACTAAAATGACAGGTGTTTTAGTTTCATTGTCAAACCCCTGTAGTGTAACAGAAAAAAAAATTAAGCTTTGTAAAATTGTAAAGTCACAAATAACTCTTGATTTATGACTGAAGATATATTAATGTTACATTAATAGGACCCTGCAGCTCGTGATTAAACCTTTTCTGAATGCACATCCTGGTGCAAAATTCCAACAAGACAATGCTCATCCACATACTGCTGCCATCTCAAGAGCTTGCCTTGAAGATACAAATGCTATGTCACGATTAGCATCTTTTTCAGACCTATCACCAATTAAAAATGGTAAAACTTATAACATTGTGTCAGTGTCAAAAGTCGGGGGCGCAGAAACATCAGCTGAACAAAATGAACCTGAGAGTTTTAACATTTAACATTCTGCAAACTGTGAAACTTGCAAGAACATAGTGGGCAGTTCTTTGTGCTCTAGTGAAATTTTTTGCAAGCAAATTTGAAAAGGGGTGGTTTTGTCTGATATCTCCATGTTTTGTGAGGGACTGCCTACTACAAAAAGCTTTCTTCAGAAAGCAAAGATGGAACATTTAAAAATTGTTAAACCTTTTTTTTACTGAACACCCTGAGATGATATTCCAACATGACCAAATGCTGCTCATCCACAAACTGCTGCCATCTCAAGAGCTTGTCTTGAAGACATGGATACTATGCCATGATCAACTTCATTGCCAGGCTTATCAGCTATTAAAGGTGTTTAAACCTTTTTTTAACGCCCACCTTGGTGTGATAATAAATATGGTTCCTATCTCAAGAGCTTGTTTTGAAGACACAGATAAAATGCCACTATCGCCCTCATTTCTGCATCTTTTTGAACTGAATTGGCGAGTAGCATCACAGTGCGCTCGGAGGAAAGCGCAGCGACTCGGTTCCGATACATCAGCTCACAGACGCCTTTTGCTGAGCGACATCACCCTTTGGAGAGAGCGCCATCTAACTTCCCAAATGGAGCAAGGGCAATTTTGCTCGCTCAGGGCTTCAGCAGCTGATGGCGTGCTGCATGAATAGGATTCGAACTGGAGATCTGTTGACCATAGTGGCAGCACCTTAGTCCACTGGACCACTCGAAGGCCGCAAATCCAGCTTGTACATCAACAAAAAACAGAATAAAGAATAAAATGACATTGATGTTTCCTTAAATGAGTTGCAAAAGTGCAGCGCTGTTAAGATTTAAACGTGCCAAAGTCAAAGCACATCTGGTTCTTAAAGAGAATGACAAGTGAAATACTGATTGGCTTATTTCTTGTGATGCCCAAGTTCAAGTTGCATGATACGCAATTGACAAAGCACTATAGATCACTATAAAAGGGCCCACTGATACTATTCCTTATTGCTAACTTTTATTTTTCTTCTAAATAGCATTACAATTTGACACTTCCCTCTGTTGCAATTATTTTAATGATGTTTTTATACGTTTTAAAAATGCAAATACTTTATTTAACACTGTCACAAATAATCTACAACCAAATCTTCAACCTTCTTCTCTCAGCTGCTTTTATTCAAACAAGCATCATCCCCTCCTCACACGAGGCACCAACTACTGAACATAATGGAAATCCTCAGACATGCATAACCAGCATTTTTATAATATACAATCTGCACCAACATACTGCTGATTTAAGTGTATAAGCGCATGGAATATACAAAAGAATATCTTATTTTCATGAGATAGCAGGAGCGGGGCAGGACGCATTATAGAGGTTACACACGCCGTGCCTGATTGATACCATGTTCTTGTATAATAGCTGATGTTTCAGTGCAGGTCAGATGTGTTGGCTAAGCATTTTAGAATGATGGGATTTTATTTTTGCTGCACCAATAAAGCTTTCTTATTTCTGATCGAGCCACTGTAGGATTAGGTTAGGAGGTGTAAATTCAACACTTATGTAAAATGTGTAAATATGCATTTTTTTTATTTCACACATTAAATAATTAAACACTGTTCAGGGTTCAGTGATGTGAGGCATGCTGTCTTCATTTATCCACTTTACTGTAGCTTTATTCACACTGTACATATATTAAATAATGATGTGGTAATAATAACATACATTTTACAATCATTTTTATCATGAATTTATCACTACTTCTACTATTAACTAGTTCTACTACTTATACTACTAATAATACTAAATCTACTACTACTACTACTAATACTTAATCTACTACTACTGAACTGCTAATAGTTCTACTACTACTAAATCTACTACTACTAATACTTAATCTACTACTACTGAACTGCTAATAGTTCTACTACTACTAAATCTACTACTACTACTACTTAATCTACTACTACTGAACTGCTAATAGTTCTACTACTACTAAATCTACTACTACTGAACTGCTTCTATTCCTACTACTACTCAATCTACTACTACTGAACTGCTAATAGTTCTACTACTACTACTATTAAATATATTACTACTGAACTGCTACAAGTTCTACTACTACTCAATCTACTACTACTGAACTGCTAATAGTTCTACTACTACTACTATTAAATATATTACTACCGAACTGCTACAAGTTCTACTACTACTGAACTGCTTCTATTCCTACTACTACTGAATCTACTACTACTGAACCGCTAATAGTTCTACTACTACTACTATTAAATATATTACTACCGAACTGCTACAAGTTCTACTACCACTAAATCTACTACTATTGAACTGCGTCTATTCCTACTACTACTGAATCTACTACTACTGAACTGCTAATAGTTCTACTACTACTACTATTAAATATATTACTACGAACTGCTACAAGTTCTACTACTACTGAATCTACTACTACTGAACTGCTAATAGTTCTACTACTACTACTATTAAATATATTACTACCGAACTGCTACAAGTTCTACTACTACTGAATCTACCACTATTGAACTGCTTCTATTCCTACTACTACTGAATCTACTACTACTAAACTGCTAATAGTTCTACTACTACTACTATTAAATATATTACTACCGAACTGCTACAAGTTCTACTACTACTGAATCTACTACTACTGAACTGCTAATAGTTCTACAATTGAACTGCCTCTATTTTTACTACTACTAGTTCTACTACTACTGAACTGCTTCTATTCCTACTACTACTAAATCTACTACTACTTAACTGCTAATAGTTCAACCACTTCTGAATCTGCTACTGCTGAACTGCTAGTAGTTCTACTACTACTACTATGGAATTTACTATTAGTTCTGCCACTACTGAAATACTACTACTACGTACTACCACTGAACCGCTACTACTAATACTTCTACTACTACTACTACTACTAGTGAATGTACTACTGCTGAACTCCTACTAGTTCTACTACTACTGAACTGTCTTTTTCTACTATTACGGAATCTACTACTACTGAACCGCTAATAGTTCTACTACTACTATTAATAATGATAATAAATATATTACTACCAAACTGCTACAAGTTCTGCTACTACTGATTCTACTACTTCTGAACTGCTACAACTACTATTAAATATACTGCTACTGAACTGCTACTACTATCACATATGCTACTACAGAACTGCTACTAGTTCTACCACTACTAAATCTACTACTGCTTAACTGCTACAACTGCTATTGAATATACTGCTACTAAACTGCTACTACTACTGAATTGCTACTACTATCAAAACTGCTACAACTGTTATTGAATATACTGCTACTACTACTGAATGTACTACTACTGAACTGCTACTAGTTCTACTACTACTGATGGTACTACTGCAACTCCTACTACTGAACATACTACTACTGAACTACTACTACAAATACCAATACTACTATTATCAAATCTGCTACTACTGAACTGCTACTAGTTCTACTATCTATGTACTACTATTGAACTGCCTCTATTGCTACTACTAGTTCTACTACTAAACTGCTTTTACTACTACTACTGAATCTACTACTACTGAACTGCTACTAGGTCTACTACTACTGAATGTACTTTTACTATTAATACTACTATGATCAAATCCACTTCTACTAAACTGCTACTATTTCTACTACTACTAAACTGCTACCAGTTCTACTACTACTGAACAGCTACTAGTTCTACTACTACTGAACTACTACTAGTTCTACTACTACTGAACTGCTACTAGTTCTACTTCGACTGAATGTACTACAACTGAACTGCTACTACTACTAATACTACTATGATCAAATCTACTTCTACTAATCTACTACTCCTGATCTGCTTAATAATACAACTACTACTACTACTACTACTATATATATATATATATTCATTTTTTTAAATAAATAATTTAATTAAATACACTACAGATAATTATAAGTCTAAGCGGAGTCCCTGATCTCTCTCTGATCCACAGCTGAACAGATTTATAGTTGTTTTTTAGCCTCTAGATATTAGCAGTTCATAAGAGTCAATAGTAAAAGTGCCTGAGCACAGAGTGTTATCATTTCTGAGAGATTTACAGTAATACCCTCTGCGCTCATTAATACCCTGTAGGAGTTTTTTAAGACCCCAGAAAATAACAAGCATAATATTCCATCAGACCCAAAACACACTGCTTTATAAATAATATATAATAGAGATAGTGAATGAGAACGAGCGCAGAGCAAAACAACTTATTCTAATAACTTTACATCTGGTCAGTTTATACAATATTAATCATTATAGAGTACACTGTCTGTAAGAAGTGTATAATAATGAGAGTGTGTAATGCCTTAATCTACAGACAGGAAGCTGCAGACTAAACATATTACATAATGCTTAATCAGGATCAGCTGCATCTCGTTAACTAATGACTTCAAAATTGAACTGTATGTATGTACATTTTTTTATATATATTTTTACATTGTAAATGAGTACTGAAGTCATCCAGACTATGAAGGAACACATAAGAGTAAAAGTGTCAACCATTAAAAAAAATGATCTGTGAAGCATTTAAGTGGATCTTATCTGGGGTGCTGTGAACTAACTTTAGGTTTCTGAGTCTGGTAACTCTGATGAATATATTCTGTGCAACAGAGGAAACTCTTGCTCTTTCTTTTCTGGGAGGATCCTGATGAGCGCCAGTTTCACCATTACATTTTTGATGGTCTTTGTGACTGCACTTGAGGATACTTTCAAAGTTCTTGATTTTTTTTGTTTTTCAGATTGACTGTCCTTCATTTTTTTAAGTATTTTTTTTCTTTACTTAGTTGAGTATTTCTTGCCATAATCTAGATTAGAACATTACTCTAATAGGGATATTCACTGTATACCTGTAACTCTACCTCTTCACAACTTTACAACTGATGCTCTCTTTACTCTTGAGAAGTTCAGCACAGCTGTTAACTGAAAGCCTGAAATCCCAGGTGACTCTACCTCATAAAGCTGACTGAGAAAATTCAGCCAAGATGTGCAAATCTGTCTCTATCTAAGAAAGAGGTGCTACTTTAAAGAATCTAAAATATAAAACACATTCTAGTTGGTTTAACACTTTTTTGGTAATTGAAAAAAGGCTATATGTTTTCCTCATAGTTTGGAAAATGTTAAAATAATGTAACATTACTGAATTTAAAGTATGTCCAAACTTTAAATTGTACCTTATGTTTTGTTAATATAATAGAGATACAGAAGTTAAAATATGAGTTAGGAGACCTTTTTCTGGACTTTCTGGACACATGGTTTGATGCTAAAAACAATCCAATCGACATGATCTGTTTTGTTCTTTTTTTGTTAACAAAACATATAAGAATATAACACTGCTATTTTCTGTCTGTAATGCTTTCATAAACAAGACCCAGTTAACAAATAAAACAAACAAAACAATAAAGAATAAGTAAATAAATAAATAAATAAATAACCATAACATTGAAAATCAGGACGACAAAAAATGTAATCAAGACGACAAACAAAACAAAGCTTGAATTGTTGTGTTTTAGGGGTGCCGGCATAAGGTCACCCAAAAGCAGTGTGAAAGACTGGTGGAGGGCATGCCAAGACACATAAAAGCTAAGATATTCCACAAGATATTAATTTGTGAACTCATATTGTTATTTTTAAATGATTTTTTACATTATTTGACCATTCCTCATTTTCTGCAAATTAATGCTCTAAATGAAAATAATATTTGTTCCAGAGCTGTATATAAAATTTATATAGTCACAGACTGATATCTGTTGTCTATCAGAAAGAAATTTATCAGCCAATTAGATAGCAGCTTAGCCCCGCCTACTGCACTGGAAAAATAAAAACCATGAAAGCATTACAGCTAATAAGGCAGAGGAAAAAAAGGTGTTCCCATTATGAGGGGGTTTATTGTACTGCTTAGCAATGATTTGGGTGATTAAAAGTTTATATAAAATAATAAATAACAATGTTAAACTAATGATTCCACTGTAATGAACATGAAAGTACAAACAATACATTTGATTTGTAATTATTTGCTTATCTTTTATTGCTTTTTATTTTTACTGGTTTATATTTTTGAATGCATTACAGACAAAAAAAGCAGTTTTATATTCATCACCAGAACTTTATTCAGGTCTAAAATGGTTATTTTATACTTTGCACTATTAATACATTATTGTTTTTGCCATAACTAAATTTAAGGCTCTTATTCAAGTGGAATTTCCGAAAGAAGCTTCACAAAGTCTATTTCAGGAGCTGCTGAGCTCCAAAAATATTCACAACTCAACACCCAGATTTACTGAGATCACAAGCAGAAGCTTGAGCACTGTTTCACTGTTTCTCTCGCACACCAGCCTCTGTTCGGGTTTCTTCCCTCTAAACGGCAGTTTGGCAGTTTATCATAAATCAGATGTTTTGTTCCTCAGGGTTTAAGGAAGTCATGGGAGGCTGATGTTTCCCAACCTGTTGTTGTTCTTGTTATCAGCTTTAAAATCAGTGAGTATCTGATGATCTGATGAGGTCTTTGCACTTGGGGTTCAGCCTTCATAAACAAGGTCTACAGGAGTGTGAAGAAACACTGTGATTTTATCCTGCATCATAATCATGCTGTATGATCAGAAGTCTGTTAAACCAACCGTAAAATGGAAAATCGTTGGAATGTAATCAAGACGACAAACAAAACAAAGCTGGACTGACTGAATTGTTGTGTTTTAGGAGTGCCAGCATAAGATCACCCAAAAGCAGTGTGAAAGACTGGTGGAGGGCATGCCAAGGCACATAAAAACATAAAAGAGTTTTATTGATGAGCTCTTGAAACATTAGTATTGTTATTTACAAATGAGTATTGACTTTTTTCTTTGCATTATTTGAGATCTGAAAGCTCTGCATCTTTTTTATTATTTGAGCGTTCCTAATTTTCTGCAAAAAATGCAGACTAAATGACTAAATTACTAAATAAATACTTTTTTTTCCAGATCTGTACATAGAATTTATATAAGAATTAATTATTTTTTAGTAATTAAGGATTTATGGGACCAACTGTAAAGACAATCTAGAAATAGTTACAAAGTCACTTTACTTTGCTAAAATTCTACTCAAGTAAAAGTAAAAGTACCCATCTAAAGATCTACTCGAGTAAAAGTAAAAACTACTCAATTTAAAACTCCATAAGTGTTCATTCATAGTTTTGATGCCTTCATTGAGAATTTACAATATAAATGGTCATGAAAATAAAGAAAATACATTGAAAAAGAGAAGGTGTGCCCACACTTTTGGCCTGTACTGTATATCAGCTCCTCAGTGTATTATTTTTATTGTTGTGTATATTTGATGGGAACAGAAGCTCCTCTATGTGTTTCTTTCTCAATTTTCTCAAGCCGCTGGCAAAAGTCATTCTTTCTCTCTCTGGTAGAACCTCTTTAAAAAGTGTAATATACTGTAGTATTGTGCTGCAGCTTAGATCAGTTTAAACCCAGCGTGTTCAGACAGTATTTAAGCCAAACTCCACACGTGTTGCGCTTTGATACGTGTCCCAGAAGTGCTGCGTGAGCTGCAGTGGAGCTGGAGCTCCTGTGGAGCTGATAGAGAGAACCGGGCCCTGAGGGGAGCCGAAATGCTCAGCCTGCAATTTCCATATATTTCAACTAAACTCTGAGAGAGCATTTTAAAACCATAACAGTGTTGCGTTCACCTTCAGGAGAACTGCTCTCTCTTTCTCTATGTCCTGCTCCATCTATTTCTCTCTTTAAACAACAGCCAGGCTTCTGATAATGATAGTTTGGTCCAAACCTTCTACAGTACAGTAAAAAAAAAAAAGCTTTTTTTGTTTGTTTTTGACATTTTTCAGATTAACAAAGAAACAAACAAACTCATTTTAAGAGTACATAGCTATCCAAATAACCCTGATCCTGTCTGACTACATGAAGCAGGATGAAAGATCTAAAAAAACAACATATTATGCCCCAAAATAGTGGAGAAAAAACTAAGTTTTTGACATCTATCAGTCTGGAAAATGTTACAAAGTCTAAGTCTTTGAAACTCCAGCGGAACATAGTAATAGCTATTATTCACAAATAAAGAAAACATAAAACACCGGCCTGCCGCAATTACTCCAAAAGGGCATGGACAACTCATCCAGGAGGTCACAAAAAAAACAGCATCTAAAGATCTAAACCCACATCTAAACCCATCATCTAAAGGTCTAACTTAGTTAAGGTCAGTGTTATGTAAATACACAGATGTAGTAGTGCCAGATAAAGATGGCAGAATATAAAATTTTGTCTCATATTTGTTCCTCATAATAAAATCTGAATAATGATATTTAGTATATATTGGAAAACAATCACAACCCCAATTACATACCAGACTAGAGTTCAGAGAGAGTGAAGAAATATGAATACACACAACATTACACGTGATTACACTCACCCTATTACACACATTTTTTTATTTTATTTTAACACATGTGTAATTACACAATCTATACAAATGACAGAATAAATGTGTGCCAATGCCTAATTCACCAGTAGTTACAGTGTTATTATATGGATTGTTACTGTGCAAGTACACAGTTATTACACACTTTTTTTGACACTTTTTTTACATTGATTTCCAGCCCTTAAAAATACTTTTTTATTTATTTATTTTTTTTTTTTTTGTCCAGTAGCAACTAAAATAAAAAAAAAAAAAATTTTTACGGATATTTAATGATATAAACATGACATCACTAATGCTCGGATGTTAAGAAGAGTACTTCGTATTTTCTCTAAAATATGGATTAAATCTAGTAACTAACTAGTAACTCTCTTTCTCTCTCATGCAATAAATGGAAATAATAAAGGGGAAAAAATGGGTGTGTTCTAAAACTTTTAACCGGTATTGTATATAGACTTTAAAAAATCCACTATTACTCAAGCCAGGCTCTTCCTGAGAGGAAGTATTCCAGTAGATTGTGTTTAGCTGATCTGCCAGAGCCACTTATCCTTGACTTGTTTCTGTTGAGACTGACCGCGGTTTCTCCATCGCGGCTTCCACTACAATCTGTACCAATCTGGACAAGCATCCGCTACAAAACAGCCATTTTTCACCGCGGCTGAGGACGTAGCGTCACGCGGAGACAGGGGGAAGTTATCTACAGTGTAGCGAGGATAAACACTGCTGAAAAAAAAAAAAAAAACTCATACATATTTTATTCAGCCGCCTCGCATGTTTGTGTGTGTGTAACCCTGTCAGCTCTGGTTCGGCTGATGGGTGGAGTGTGGCTGCTGCTGCTTCAGCTCATGATCAATGGCTCTGGGAGGGTAATATGAATATAATGTACAGCTTTAGGACAGCACTCACTCAATGATTTCCTGTCAGCTGCTCAAGACGCTCCTTTGGATCTCAATGGAAGATAACAGTAATTTCCTGCAATCCCCCAGGACCATCAGAACTCACTCAGGTAGAAGCGGCGGTATCGATGACGATACGGCTCAGTATTAAGTTTCAGCAAGAGGGATATCGAGCCACTTCGTCCCTTTGACGTAATTATTGACGCTGTTCCCGCGAAAACGATTGGTTCAGATTGGCGTAACAAATGGTTTCCATTAGCGCCGATTGTTTCACTGATCTCCTCGGTAATTTCAGCACCTGAATAAAAGTGATGAAAGAACAGGAGCGCGAGAGACGACAGCTCGAGATGGAATCTCTGAAATCGGAGACGGAATAAAAAGAAAGGGACTGACTGGTCTGTCAAGTCCTCATGAAATGCCTTTTGTTTAAGAACCCTGTTTCAAATATGTCTCAGAGATAATTGTTAACATTTTTCTACACTGTTTCAGATGTGTTCATTTAATTGCGCCCATTCACCTTAAAAAATAAATAAATAAAATACGAGTGAAAGGTGCTGTATACAATTCTGGAGAAGGGCTGTCACAAAAAATTGAACTCAAGATGAAAAATAAACGCCCTCCAAATTCATACATGTCAATTGCCAAGGTCATCTTAAGATATTAGACTTGAAAAAATTTCAGTCTTGACCCAAAAACTCGATACTCAACATGGACTCGCATTACAAGTACGATAGATATAAGATATGGTAGAAACTTGTTCTCTAGAGTGATGAGACTAGCAAAATTTCAGCCAAAATAAAAAAAACTCTCAAGTCTCTTGAGGCTGAAGTCAGTCTCCTCCCCAGATTCCAAGAGACTTGATTTTGTCTCAGAACCTAAAGATTCAAAAATCATCTGTGACTTGCACTGCTGAGACCTAAGATTCCTCTTCTGACTCATCTTCAGACCAACATCTGAGTTTGTCGACTGACTTGTAACATTAGAATAGCAAAATTTAAACCTCAAGAAAAACTCGAGACTTGACTTGAACTTGCACCCCAAAATCTCAAGTTTCTTGATTTAGATTTGAACCAATGGTTCTTCACAGAAAGATTCAAGACTTAATTTGGATTCCCCATCCAGAGACTTGATTCAGACTTGCAGGACTCCAGAAACAACAAAAAATACTCTCATAATTTGAGGTCTAAAGACAAACTCAAGACTTTGCAGCCCAAAGTCTCAAGTTTCAACTCAGACTTAAACCAAAGGTCTCAAAATCATATCGAGACTCACACCAAGAGACTCAAGATTCAGCTTTGACTTTCAAGACTGAAAATTTGAAATCGTGTTCTGACCAACATCTGAGTTTGTTTATTGACTTGTGACATGAGACTAGCAAAATTTAAGCTTGGAGAAAAACTTGAGACTTGACTCAACCTTGTACTCCAAAGTCTCACGTTTCTTAATTCAGACTTGAACCAAGGATCTCAAACTTTTATATAGACTCACACTAAGAGATTCAAGACTTAACTTGGATTCCCCCTTAAGAGATTAGAGATTTGATTCAGACTTGCAGGACTCCAGAAACAATAAAAAATACTCTCACTCACACCCCATAGACTGGAAACATTGGTAATACTTGCAGTAGTTGCCTCAAGATTTGATTCTCATCCCCGAGAAATAAGACTTACAGTAGCTTCGACTTTAGAGAGTAAAGATTGTTTATTGTTGTTTATTGACTTGTGAAATTGACTTTAGGAAAGATTTAAGCCTGAAGAAAAACTCTAGACTTGACTCGGCCTTGCACCCCAAAGACTCAAGTTTCTTGATTCAGACTTGAACCAAGGGTTTTAAAATTTTATATATTGCTTTTTTGATGAGTCTATATAGAAATAGTTTCTGACCTCAAATGATCTGAAGTTGGTTTTCGTATTCTTATGACCTATTCTTAAGTCCTTGATTTATCATAGCAACATCATTAATACTGTAGTCAGACTTCAGGCTCCTCCAGGCAGGCTGGGTTCTCTCCTGCAGGCTGGGTAAGGTCAGTCCTCAGGCCCTGGATAACGGTGTAATCACGTTGTCTCCTGCTTTTCCTGCTCCTCCTGCCACGCCTGTCAGCTCCTGTTGACCGCTGAGGATTTGAGAGCGAACATGAGAACAGAACACACAGTGATCAGAACAGCGCTTACCCAAAGCCCTGGAGAAGGACGGGTCCGGCGCACCGCGGCTGTAGCTTTGATAAAGTGACATCGCTGAGCTCTGTCGGCACAGAGACAAAAAGACGCTGGGTTCAGAGGTTCCTCGCACTGTCGTTTCCTGTGTTCTGTTCCACAGCGGAGATTCCCTCAGGTAGAGCAATTAGCACCTACTCTCTGTTACACCTCAGTGGATATTTTGATTTATGAGATAAAAAAAACAGAATGTGAGACTGAACTGTGAGTTTTAGAGGAAGATAAAGGTTAATACAAGACACCCCATAACTTTATTCTGTCTCAGCTCACACTCTACTGTCAAGATTCATAATAAGACTCATCAGGTGCTCCTGTTTTAGTTTTTTTGTCTGATATACAGTACAGTACCAGTCAAAAGTTCATTATTTGTATTTTTTTTTCTACATTGTACATTAATAAAATTAATGAAGTCATCCAAACTACTAACTAAAACAAAACAGACAAGGAAACTAGAGTCAACACAGAATACACTCCTACAAAGGAAACAGGAAAAACAGGGCTATAAATACAGACACAAGGTGGGGAAAGAAAACTGGGAACACCCGGGGATAGGTAACGAGGGGGGCGGAGCAACAAACAAACGTGCAGGGAACAGAACAGGGCTAGGACATGACACATATTTTACATTCTTCAAAGAGGTAGAGTCACCTGGAATGGCTTTCAGTTAACAGATTAACAGAGTTATTTCTTTGAATTTTATTCCATCTTAATGTTAGTTTGAGAGCATCAGTTGTAAAGTAGTGAAGAGGTAGAGTTGGTGGTATACAGTGAACATCCCTATTTGAGTAATGTTCTAATCCATGTTATGGCAAGAACTACTCAACTAAGTATAGAAATTGAGAAAAATACCTTATAATATAAAAAAATAATCAAGAAATGTAAAAGTATCCTTAAGTGCAGTCGCAAAGACCATCAAATATGCAATGATGAAACTGGCCCTCATCAGGACCGCTAACAGGGAAGGCCTGATTTCCTCACCTGAATAGTTTGTAGCTCCGCCCCCTCGTTACCTTTCCCCAGCTGTTTTCAGTTTCCTTTCCTGCCCTTTGTCTGTATTTATAGCCTTGTTTTTCCTGTTTCCTTTGTCTGAACCTTTTTTTTTTTTTTTTTTGCTTATTTCTGTTAATAAATAAACTAAAACTCACGTTTGCGTCCACTTTCCATGTCCTCTCCTGGCTACATTCCTGACAATATGAAACATATTCTGGTTTGTTTAACACTTTTTTTGTTAATAGTTTGGATGACTTTAGTATTAATTTAAGAGCAAGAGGAAGACCAAGTTGCACCTCTGTTGTACAGGATAAGTTCATCAGAGTTACCAGCCTCAGAAACCACAAGATAAGACTACATGATTTCTACATGTGTTCCTTCAGAGTCTGGATGACCTCAGTATTCATTTACAGTGTAAGAAAAATAAAAGAAAAAAGAAAAACATTTAATCCTCAGTGTACTAAGGATAAAAAAAAATGTTCTTTTATTTAATAAGAGTGAAAAGAAAAGTGGTGATACAAGATAAAGCCAGCAGTAAAGATAAACTGCTCCTCATTAAAGATTATTCTGTAAACAGCCCAATTCCCAATCACTCCAGCTGTTCCCTTGAATTCAAGATCAAGGCAAAATATTGTTGTAATTAAAAATGCTCCTCTGTGAGCTGTTGGCTAAACTGTGCAGCTTTAGGATGTGTTACTAACCGCCATCAGAGTCAAACCAAAGCAACCCCAACCAAACTCATATTACATGCTTACTAAGTCTTGATCTTGATATCAATGTAATACTAATTTTTGGTGGATATGTACCTTTGATTTTTAGCCTAAATTCTGCATCTAACATTACAACGTTGGAGGTAGATGTCAACCAAGGACTGTTTTTTTTTAAGTCAAGTCAAGTAATTCTATTGTCATACTGCATATGTACAGGGCATACAGAGAATACAGAGAATGTTACCCTCCTTCCCAAAAATTACAGCAAGTACAGAAAATAGATATATAATATAAAAGAATGGGAGACACTATATGTACAATACAACAAGGACACAGTAGACATACATGAGACAGAAGACAATAGTGCAATAGTGATGGGGGGGGGGGAGGTGATTAAGATGGGATGACAGTGCAAGTATAAACAGAACCTGTATAAACAGTTGTGCAAATATGGTATAATAATAGCTTAAGGCTGGTAAAGTGAATGAGTGCATAAAGTTCTTAAAGTTCACAGTTCTTGGGGATTTAAAGTGTGTATGACAGTGCGAGTATAAGCAGTAATGCAGGTATTGGATGTGTAGTGCATGTCCGTTTTGAAAAGTTCCAGTACTGTGTATGTAGTAGTATAGAGTTTTAGTACTGTGTAGGTGGTGGGGATGTGGGTAGAGCAGGGAGAGAGTTCAGCATCCTCACAGCCTGATGTAAAGTATTTGATTTTTATTTTCAAACTGAATCCAACATCTCTACAATGTTAGGTCTTGACGTCAACCCAGCGCTGGTGTTTGACAGATATGTTACTTACATTTCCATCAAAAAAAATATTTCTAATGTTGGATCTTTGCTGTCAACCTAATAGTGTGTTTTGGGAAAAAAATGTGTGACTTTGATTTTCACACCAAAATTTAACATCTGTCTAACATTGTAAACTTAAGAACATCTGTCCGCCAAAGCTCAACAGAGGATGGATGATGCAACAGGACAACGGCCCAAAACATAGAAGTAAATCAACAACCTAATGGATTCAACAGAAGAAAATACACCTTCTTGAGAGTCCTGACCTCAACCCAATTGAGATACTGTGGCATCATGACCTCAAGAGAGCGATTCACACCAGATATCCCAAGAATATTGCTGAACTGAAACAGTTTTGTGAAGAGGAATGATCCAAAATTCATCCTGACCGTTGTGCAGGTCTGATCTGCAACTACAGGAAACGTTTAGTTGAGGTTATTGCTGCAAAAGGAGGGTCAGCCAGTTGTTAAATCCAAAGATTCACATACTTTTTTCCCACCTCACTGTGAATGTTAACATGTTGTGTTCAATAAAACCATGCAAACATATAATACACATTGTCAATTGATACAGAAATCCAAGTAATCCCAAAGGGTTCGCATACTTTTTCTTGCAACTGTATATATATATATATATATATATATATATATATATATATATATATATATCTAACTAGTATATATATATATATATATATATCTAACTAGTTTTTTTTTTTTTTCAGTCAGTGGCGCTCTTGTGTTTTCTGTTGCCAAGATAGCAATACACCAGGAATGTGACAACCACTCCTATCAGCATATATATATATATATATATATATATATATATATATATATATATATATATATATGCTGATAGGAGTGGTTGTCACATTCCTGGTGTATTGCTATCTTGGCAACAGAAAACACAAGAGCGCCACTGACTGAAAAAAAAAAAAAAAAACTAGTTAGATGTCAACAGTCAGACGTTCATTGCTAACTTGACAGTGAATTGGGGATGAACAGGTGCATCCCCAACATCCCTATACACCCTTACTCGTTAGGCACACATGGATATGCAGCAGTGCACAAACCCATAGCATATGCTTTTTTAACAGCTATGCAAACTGCTGGAGCTACAGGAGCTGCACCCCTGAAATAGCAATGTGCCAAAGTCAGAGCACACCTGGTTCTTAAAGGGAACGTGAGGCAAGTGATATGCTGGTTGGTTTATTTATTGTTGCGTCCAAAGCACATTTATGATTAATTAAGAGAATTAGTACATGCCTTTTTTGAGCTGCGCAAGGCATACTTTTCCCATCATTATGATAGCAAAGACACAGTAACACAACCTAAATCATGCTGTGGGGTGTATACGCCTACATATATTGCTAAAATAGGGGCCTAGGTCTGTCTGGCATTAGAGTCCAACGTGTTTCTGACATTAATCTGACGTCAATCTGATGTCTGGAGCTTACTGAGGCTGTTTACCTCAGAAAAGCATCCCTTTTATTTTTGTTTTATATTTGGATTTATTGTTCTGTTCTGTTGACTGGAGAAGTTAGAAGGTCGCAGTTCCTGTATTTCTCTTTTTTCGTCGTCGTCAGTACCCTGCTGATTGACCCCACTGTTCGCTGGAGGTGGGAGCGTATTTGGTTCGTATCTCTGTTAGCTCTGCGGTAACCAGCCGGCAACGCAAGCAGCTGCCAATCATCCTGCCGATGTGTGCGCAGTTCTTTTAGGCCGGTCGGCGCTCCATCACTCCATCGCCGTGTCGCCCCAGAGAGTCTACATCAAGCCTCACGTCTGTAGGGTGCGGGAGCGCGGCCTCGGGCTGCTCTATTGATTGAATTTTAGAATCTTTATTTCATAGGATATGAACTGAACTGCAGGGAAAAGGGATTATATCTGAAACACTGATTCTGTTTGAAAAAAAGAAACGAACCTGTTCATAAGAATGACTTCGCAGTTCAAACTGCATCCACCGTCAAAGATAGTTCATTTTTTTTATTCATACTTGTGAAGATATTGAGGATATTAGATTTTTTTATCTTATTTTTTTTAGCATGCTATCCAGTACACTATAGACTATAACTAAAAAATATGAGTGCCAAAAAAGAATAAACAAAAAGAAAAACGTTGCATAGGCCACATCCAAATCTGAACATTTTATAGAATGCACCATCACACAGGGTTTTCTTTAATGGTGTGTACAGCTCCGTACTGAAGCACGTCTAACAGTGTTGAGAACAGCAAGACTGAAAAATGTTCATCTAAACCTCGAGAGCCTCTGTAATCCAAGAAGTGGGCCAGAAAAAGCTGAGAAGTTCAGAAATAGCTTACGTGTGAACAGGCTATAGTGCTGCACCAGTGGGACGTAGCCAACAGCTCTCTCTCTCTTTTTTCTTTCTTTTCTTTCTTGTTCGGCTTTCCTCCTCATCTTGCCAGCTCACACAATGGCAAGTAACTGAATAACAGACAATGTAATGGTGATGTAATGGTGACTAGATGTAATGGTGATGGTTGTGGATTATTTTGGGCTGTTAACAATTTTTCTATATAAAGTGTTGCTTAAAATATTGGATTTTCTATAGTTCTGCATAAATACGACCTAAAACATCAGAAGTCCTAAAGGAAGAAAAAGAGAAAACAAATAAGAATTAAGACAAAAAAGATTGTATTTTCATCCTTTATTTATTAAACAAAAAAAGATCCAATATTACATATTTGTAAGTGGCAAAATGATGTGAACTTTGTTTGAAGGTAAAATCAGAGTCAATTTTATTTAAAGTTTAGGGATCTATCAAAGTCTGCTCTTCACAACACATGTTTGTGTAAGTATATCAAATTTAAGACTTAAGAATTGTTACACTTCTAATGAGTGGTTGTCTAACAAAGATCACTCCCAGACCAAGGTGTGTAATAGTCAGCCAGGGTAACTTCTAAGCAACTGAAGGCCTCCCTCACAATGTCTATGTCATTATCAGTACAGTGATGGCGGCGCACAGATCTAAAGCTAGCATTATGGGATGTAAACAGTTGTTCTGGATCTTGGAAATGCTGTGGGAGAATGGAGGTGTGCTATTCATCAAAGGTAAGTACTTTTCATCATGTTTTACTAAACCAAAAGTTCTCCTGTAAGAGATGCCAGTGCTTAAATTTAGCATGTATCCTAAATTGTTTATGAGTTACTACAGAATATAACTCAGATGGGTCTTTTAAATCCAGTGTTGTGTATATCTGAAGTGTTGTGTATATCTGAAGTGATATACACAACATAGTGTTGTGTATATCTGAAGTGATTACAGTGTGGTACATGTCTATTGTTTGTTTTTCCACATGAAGAATTGTGAATTTGATGAAGAATCTACAGGTTTACAGTGTTGAAGATCATTTTTTATTACCTCACGGGGGAAATGAAACAGTCGACACAGTACAAGCTCACAACCCCTCGTATCTTCTCTCTTCTCCTCGGTTCTACGTTCTCTCTTCTGCTGCCAAATCCTGTTAGCTAGCATCACGCGCTTGATGCTAGCTAGCAACCTGGTTAGCACTTCGCTAGCTATAGCACAGCAACACACGCACTTGCCCTCAACAGCTACAATAGAACGGACACTTCTTGGGGCTTTCTTTGGCTCGGCGAAGCTGCAGAAACGGGAACAGATCAAAGGGAGGATTTGGAGCAGCCTGAAGAGAGTGTGTATGCTGATTGACTGCGAGTAGGTGAATTGATTTGTATTGGGAGCGTGCAGGGAGGATGGGTTTTCTGTATTCTTCATCATAACAATCCCCAGGGGATAACAGAGAGGGAGACAGAGGAGAATAAAAAAAAAGAAAAATATTTCTTTTCATCCAGGGGTTCCTGAGTTGTCCTTACAGGGCAGCGCTGGGGGTGAGAACCAGAACTGTGGAAAAAAAAAGAGTTTTCCCTGCTTTAAATCAGCAAAATAAACCCGTCCATTAATTATCAAGCACCTTGTGGGTTGGGTAAAGAGAAATGAAGTTTAATTTCAATTATAATTGGCTCAAAATGGACTTATTTTCCACTTTGTAATGTTGTCATCCCTTCTCACAACAGTTAAAATGGGACATAATATGCAAAACTCACTAAAGAAATACTGTTTGCATGCTTTCCCTAGTGAAAAAAGTAGATTAAAGATTAAACTAAGCTAAATCAATATATTAAATTAATAGTGTTTCGCTGAGTGGTCCAGCGGTCTAATGCACTGCCACTATGAGCAGGAGGTCGCAGGTTCGAGCTCCAGCTTATGCAGCTTTGCCATCAAGCTGCCGGTGCTCAGAGGGAGCAAAATTGGCCCTGCTCCCTCCGGGTGGGTAGATGGCGCTCTCTCCCCACATCACTCTTACGGTGATGTCCACAGCACAGGGCGTCTGTGAGCTGATGTATCAGAACCGAGTCGCTGCGCTTTCATCCAAGCGTGCTGGCTCGAAAAGAGGCGGTGGCTGGCTTCACATTTGTTAGTCTTCACCCTCCTGGTGTGTTGGGGCATCAATATTGATAGGGGGAGTTCTAATGAGTGGGTTGGGTAATTGGCCGTGTAAATTGGGGAGAAAATGGGAAAAATTAGAACCAAAAATAAATAAATTAATAGTGTTTAAAATGCAGTGAAGGCTATAAGAATTGTTTTTCACAGCTTGAGTATGTGAGGCGTTTGTGGCCAATATAACCTAAACACCTTGATCATGGATTGCACAGATCCCTTTTAGACACAAAGCTAAAGCTAAACCAGAGACTTATCAAGCTAGCTAGCTAAGCTAGCTATCTAATGGAGCTATGTTTCGTCCATATCTTCTTGTCTCCAGAAATGTGTCTCCTGAATGTAATTTCAATATTTTTTTGGTCTGATATTGAGGCGCTTGGGATATTGATGCTTTTCTCACCAATTATAAGGAATCAAGCCAATGTAAAAAGTGAAACATTTAGCAGAGGTGGAAAGTAATGAATTACATTTACTCAAGTTCTGGCAAGTTAAAAAATAATAATGAACTGTAAAACTATAAAATTACAGTTTATAGTCACCTATATTACCATAACTTTTTAATATTAAAGAAATAAATGGATCATAGAAACCTATGCCATGTGTTTTATGGGGTGGTCTGCACAAATACTGCCTGAAAGGTCCAAATTATTATGTGGAATAATAGTTCATTAAAACAATTTAAGTTATGTATTGTTTTTACTTTTTTTACATCAAATAATTAAAAGTAAGTATATAACTTTTACTCAAAGTACATTTTAAATTGAGTACTTTTTACTTTTACTCAAGTAGATTTTTAGATGGGTACTTTTACTTTTACCTAAGTAGAATTTTAGCAAAGTAAAGGTACTTTTACTTAATTACAATTTTTCTGTACTTTTTCCACCTCTAACATTTAGTTTATATCAAATATTTCTGTCACACTGATCGCTGCCGATATAAGCAAAAAGCTCTGGGTGACCCATCTGCTCCACCTTTGCCAATGATAGCAGTGCACATTAGCATATTTCAGCATGTCGACATTAGTCAGCACTAGTCTGGATGACTTTACCTACCTCAAATACCCCAAAGCCTTGAAAACCCAGTGGAATACGGACCATCACGTTTGAATGTGAGCACTCTAATGTTGCTTATCCCTACTATGGCAGGGGTTATGATGATATGAGCTAGCTAGCTAGGTTAGCAAACCTTAGCCGAAGCTCAGTGTTTACCTGTACAGGAGAAACTTTGCCAGCTCAACATCCCTTGGCACACCAGAGGGTCTGAATGAGGGGCTCGGGGGAATGTTGCTGTTCTTACCAGTCATAAGGACGATATGTGGAGTTTCAAAGTTTTGGTCACTGGATGATTATATCATTTAATCCAAATAGTTTCCCAATTCGTCAGCCTTTTTTATATGGTGATGTTTCAGTTTTTGTCCATTTGCGAAGTGGAATAAATTTTGTCATCAACTATTTATTTTTATGTCGTTCTCGTCCTATTCTCATCATAAAAAATAGGTCAACAAATATTTTTCGCCATAGTTTTCATTAACAAAATGAATACTGGTGTGTGTCACACTTTAGCCTGAGTCTGTCTTGTGTTTTTCTTTTTTTTTTGTCCTTCCTGTTCCTGTCCTCTTTTCTCTTGTTTTGTTTACCTCCCCATATGCTCCATGTGCTTCACATGGCTCTGTTTTGTTTTTGGTCTTAGCCCTGCCTTTTCACCTGTAATCCCTCCTGTCTCATTTGTAACCCCACCCCCTCGTTACTTCCACAGGTGTTCCTTGTCTGTGCCTGTGTATGAATACCCCATGTGCTCCTTTGTTCTCTGTTGTGCTGTGTGTTTGATTGATTGTCTTTGTGTGAGCTTTGGTCCTCAATCCTGCTGTTTTGTGTAAGGTTCGTTTCTGGTTTGTTTTCTTTACTTCATTTTTCTTTGTTTGCTTATTTTACTTGTTAGTTTATTGGTTTTATGGTTAATCCTTTGTTTTATAGTCTTTGTTTCAGTAGCTTTGTTTTACTTCCTAGTGTTTGTTCTTTGTTTATTATTTTAGAAGGAAAATAAACGAGACCTGCATTTGCATCCTGCCTCCATCTTGTTACAGTGTAAATATTTACTCTATTTAACAAGTGTTATTCACTAGAACTGGCTTCACGCTGTCATAATGTTATAGCTAATGCCTGTAATGTAAGATATTCAGAGAGATATTCAGAGAGGAAACTAGTAAGATTTGTTAATTGGTTTTATATTGATGGCGTTTGCTGATCATTACAGATATGATAATGTGGCCACAGTACAGATAGAAGCTCATTTCTTGGTATTAGAGCTCAAAGCCACGGCAGACGCTTCTTACCATCACTGCACTAAAAGAGAGAGAGAGAGAGAGAGAAAGAGAGAGAGAGTGAGAGAGAGAGTAAAAATGCACAGCGGTCAGTGGCCAGTCATTTCAGCCCATTGCGCAGTAATCCAGCGGGAGCTCATGTAATACTGGAGTAATCCACTTTGTATGAGAAGCAGAAGCTCATCTCAGCAAACACTCGAAGGCTTCAGAGCAAATAGAGAGTCTCGGGAAACTTCTCCCGCCGTGTTTGTACAGAGCGTAAATACTGTGTTCTCTGCTCTGCTGTCAGTGTGGGAACTGTAGCGCAGTGTTTGCCTGTGACGAGGCCGAGCGGAGAGAGAGCAGCGTGTAGGACGAGCAGTGAGGAGAGGCTTTATACTACTCATAAAAAAAAACTAAACTAATAACAGATAGAAGCACAAGCTAGGTGTTTCTAATAAAGTGGCCAGTGAGTGGAAGCACCAGAAACATGGTTCTAATAACACGGGGAATGAGTGAAACCACAAAAAGGAAAGAGGTAGGGGTTTCCATTAAAGTGGCCAGTGAGTGGAGGCACAGGAAGTTCAGTATGTGTTTCTAATAAAGTGGCCAGAGAGTAAAAACACAAAAAAGGTAAGAGGTTGGTGTTTCCAATAAAGTGGCCAGTGAAAGGAAGAACAAGGAGGGTAGGTAGGTGTTTCTAATAAAGTGGCACTGGAGGGAGATCAGTAGGTGTTTCTAATAAAGTGGCCAGTGAAAGTAAGCACAAGGAGATCAGTACGTGTTTCTAATAAAGTGGCCAATAGAGGGAAGTACAAGGTGATCGTTAGGTGTTTCCAATAAAGTGGCCAGTGAATGTAAGGACAAGGTGGTCAGTAGGTGTTTCTAATAAAGTGGCACTAGAGGGAAATCAGTAGGTGTTTCTCATAAAGTGGCCAGTGAGAGGAAGCACAAGGAGGTTGAAAGGTGTTTCTAATAAAGTGTCCACTGAGTGGAAGCACAAGGAGATCAGTAGGTGTTTCTAATAAAGTGGCCAATAGAGGGAAGTACAAGGAGGTCAGTAGGTGTTTCTGATAAAGTGGCCAGAGAGTGAAAGCACAAAATAGGAAAGAGGTTGGTGTTTCCAATATAGTGTCCACTGAGTGGAAGCACAAGGAGATTAGTAGGTGTTTTTAATAAAGTGGACAATAGAGGGAAGTACAAGGTGGTCAGTAGGTGTTTCTGATAAAGTGGCCAGAGAGTGGAAGCACAAGGCGATCAGAAGGTGTTTCTAATAAAGTGGCCAGTAAGTGGAAACACAAGGCGATCAGAAGGTGTTTCTAATAAAGTGGCCAGAGTTTGGAAGCACATGGAGATCAGTAGATGTTTCTAATAAAGTGGCCAGTATTTGGAAGCACAAAGAGATCAGTAGGTGTTTCCAATAAAGTGGCCAGTTAAAGGGAATGCTAGTAACACTATTCGTGTATAATTATCACAAACTGAGGATGAATTAAAAGTTTAAATCAATTAACATAAATAAAATTATTCTATTTATTGATTTATGTTAATCAAACTGAAATGTTTTTCATCTGAACTCAAGCGCTGGTGCATTATAAACTTATATTAAATAATTAAAGCCCTGATTAGCAGATGTTTATTATTTTTAATCCCCTGTTGATAAATCAGACACTAAGTTGTGTTTCTTTTTCTCACATTTCTGAACTGTGAGACTGACTTCACTTATGCTAATCTGCTCTGAAAGGCTGCGGCACACAATAAGAGAATGTTTTATTACATTTAATGACAGATACAGAGCGCAGTGCGTCCTGCTGTCTGCAGCAAATCCCCCTCTGCTCTGCTAATGAGAAGCTTTCATTTGTTTAGCCCCGCTTTTGGGATGCGGATGCTAATAAAACAATCAATGAGAAACCAAAACAAAAGCAGGCGAGAAGAGAGGAGATAAATGAATGGGATCTGTGAGGTCCGGTGTGATCTGATGCTGTTAGTGCTGGTTTACTATCTGTTTTTAACTGACTGACAGGAGAATGATGCTGGCAGTGATACGGCTGATTAGTGGAGGTTATTCTGCATCCAGCATGTATTAGAATGAGGAAATGTGAATAAATAAAGTCAGCTGGCACAAAACCAACCTTCCACACAACATTAAAATGTGGTTGAAATAATATCAGTTATAGTTTTAATGTCAAAAAATGTTGAAGCAAAATATATAGAAAATATATAATTTTTTAACTCAAAATCAACATCTTTGTCATATATAAATATGTTTATTAGTATTATGATTTTACTATGATTGTATTATATTATCAGTGTGCAAATCTGTAATCAAAGGTTAATGTAGAATTTAAAGTATAAAAAATATGTAGTGGTTTGTTTTTTATTAATAAAATAATTCAGCATGTTGTCCTATATAGCTTTAAAATAGTCTTTGATATTAAATTTACAATGTAAAAAAAATCATAAAAAGATAGAAAACACATTAAATAAGAAGAGGTGAATAAAAGCACAAGGAGATCAGTAGGTGTTTCTAATAAAGTGGCCAGAAAGAGGAAACACAAGGAGATCTGTAGGTGTTTCTAATAAAGTGGCCAGAAAGAGGAAGCACAAGGAGATCTGTAGGTATTTCTAATAAAATGGCCAGAGTGTGGAAACACAAGGAGATCAGTAGGTGATTCTAATAATGTGGCCAGAGAGAGAAAGCACAAGGAGATGAGCAGGTGTTTCTAATAAAGTGGCCAGATTGTGGAAACACAAGGAGATCAGTAGGTGATTCTAATAAACTGGCCAGGTCTTTCTCTCTCTGAAAGTCAGTTCCGTCAGTAAAGCAGTTTCTGCTGAAAGTGGCCAGTAAATGAAAGTACAAGGTCAGTAGGTGTTTCTAATAAAGTGGCCAGAGAGATGAAACACGAGGAGGTCAGTAGGTGTTTCTAATAAAGTGGCCAATGAGTGAAAACACAAGGAGATCAGTAGGTGTTTCTAATAAAGTGGCCAGAGAGTGGAAACACAAGAAGGAGATTAGTAGGTGTTTCTAATAAAGTGGCCAGAGAGTGGAAACACAAGGAGATTAGTAGGTGTTTCTAATAAAGTGGCCAGTCTCTCTCTCTCTCTGAAAGTCAGTTCCGTCAGTAAAGCAGTTTCTGCTGATTGTGGCGGAGGAGCTGGAATTACGCCCATTTCTACATCCTTCTGTAACACTTAAATGGGGCAGAAAGGCCCTCCAGGACAGCTCTACACACACACACACACACACACACACACACAAACACACGCACACTCACTCACACACACTCAGATACACACAGCTTCTGTTCACTTCTTACGCAACTCCTCATTGTTCGCTGTGGACTTCATTTTGGGTGGGATTCTGCTTCTAACTTGTTTTGGGGGTGGATTCATTTTTTAAAGTGGTGTGTGTGTGTATATGTGTGTTTATATATGTGTGTGTGTGTGTGCTCATAGGGGGTGATGCACACTCTGTGAATGCACAGTTTGGGGTGGTTTATGGGTTGTGTAGTAAGACTGCGCTGTGTGGAGCCACAGTTGTTCATGTTCTCTAACAGTGCTCTCACACACTGCTGTAGGCTGATTACACGGCTGTGGATGTCAGCGGGGTCGCTGTAAACACAGCTATCTGCTGGATTCAGGCGCAGTTAACCCACAAAATACTGATTAACTATTCAACATAAGTCATAAAATATATATTTTTTGCAGTACCTACTGTTAAATTTGTTGTAAAAGGTAAAGTTTAAGAAAAGTTAGAGAGCACTATTTTTGAGACTGCACAGCTTGATTTAGGGTGTGTCAGTGTGCCTTTGCTATCATAACGGCGGGAAAAGTACACCTTGCAAATCTTCTTATTCTCATAAATAATCATGGGTGTGTTTTGGGTTTCGTGACATGAAATAAATCAATCAGCGTGTCACTTGCCTCACATTCCCTTTAAGAGCCAGGTGCTTGGAGGATTACTATTTTAGTGGCGCAGCTACCTGGACATATTCGACAGCAGGTTATTGTTGATGCATAGCTGCTAACAGACACGCGCTATGGGTTTGTGCACTGCTGTGTGTCCATGTGTGTGTAACAAGCAGGCATGTAAATGGGTTAGGGATGCACCCGTGTTGTCAATTTACTTGCCAGCAAACATTTTTTTAAATAATATTATCCCCCCATCACTTTCCCCAATCACTATCACTAGTGATGCCCCAACACCAAGAGGGTAAAGACTAGTACATGCCTCCTCCGATATATGTGAAGTCAGCCACCATATCTTTTTGAACTGAACTGATGCAGCATTGCTGAGTAGCATCACAGTGCACTTGGGGGAAAGCGCAGCGACTCGGTTCTAATACATCAGCTTACAGACGCCTTGTGCTGATTGACATCACCCTTTGGAGTGATGTGGGGAAAGAGCGCCCTCTACCCACCCAGAGAAAGCAAGGCTATTTGTGCCTTCTCAGGGCTCTGGTAGCCAATGGCAAGCTACATGAACAGGATTCGAACGAGCGAGCTCCTGATCATAGTGGCAGTGCTTAGCCCGCTGGACCACTCGAAACATCTTGATGATCCCTAGGACTTTCGAGACAAAAGTGGACATTTTTGATTGTTTTTTTTTTACCATCAGCTTAGTTTTAACACTTCAACAGGCTGCAATCTCTGAATTGATCATGCAGCAGGGAACCAGGAACACACAGGACTCAGAACGTCCTGTTCCTTTTATGGCTGGTTCCCCCTGGTGGTCACTAGTCAGCTTGGTTCAGTCAATCAGCAAAGCAGCAACCTGCAGCAAGACTGCACACAATAATCAAAAATTATGACCTACAGGATTATAACAATGGTGTGTGTAAAACTAATACAGAATTTCTGAAAAAGAACATCATACTGAATGTAAAACATGGTGGTGGTAGTGTGTGATGGTCTGGGGCTGTTTTGCTGTTTCAGGGTCTGGATAACTTGCTGTAATACTGTAGATGGAACCATAAATTCTGCTGTTTACCAGACAATCTAGAAGGAGAATGTCCAGCCATCTGTTTGTGACCTCAAGCTCAGGCGTACTTGGGCTCTGCAGCAGGACAATGATCTGAAGCACACCAGCAAGTCCACTTCTAAATGACGTCTGCCCAAGATGGAATGGAAAATTCCAGTGAAAAGCAGGAGAATAATGAGACAAATCACACATTTTTGTTATATAACTTTTGTATATATTATTTTTTTTTTTATTCTGTATCACTAACCAGCAAAACAGGGCAATTGTTATTAGTTATACTGAGGTTATAAGAATTGTTTCAGTTCTGAGTGTTTTTAAATGACACACAATACAGGTCAGCCTATTAACATGTCAACTCAGATCATTTACATGTCATTCTTAAGTACACTTTAAAATACGCAAATGCCTGAATCTAAAACTTGCCCCAGGTTTTAAGTTAGAATGGAAAATTGCAGCTAGAAGCAGAAAAAGAATGCCATTTCTAAGGCTTTGGGACCAAGCCATAGTGATATTAGTGATATCTAATATTCACAAATGCACAAAACATGGAACACTGGTGGAACACATGGAACCTTCCCAAGGAGTGATCAGCCTACTGAAATTACTCCAAAAGGGCATGGACAACTCATCCATGAGGTCCCGGAAGAATAATTAACTGAATTCTAGCCTCTGATTTCAGCCTGTGAGGTATCAAGCTCTGGCAAAACAGCAGTTTACCAAACTTTAAATTGTTTGGTTGTCATTATAAGCAGATTTTCCATTGTGTTATTATTTCCCAATATAAAAAATGTCCCTGTTGTCATGGTTATATCCTCCAAAGTCTCAAAGTCACGTTGCTCATAATGGTAGAAGTCCTATCATTCCATGAGGGTCTTATGGAAAATCGGAACTGTAATCTCTTCATTACATTACCGGCAATGGCGACTTTCAGCAAGTCATCCATATTTATCCATCAAAAGATTTCCTGTTTCTCCTCTTTTTTCCCCAAAAGCCTCTTCTGAAAGTCACTCTCTCACTCCGTCACTCTCAACCATGGGCCCGCATTACAGAGCCGCTATTACAGAGCATTATTTCAGTGGCAGATAAGCATTTCCAATTTTACTTGTGGTCACACATTAATTAATCCTCAAGGAGGATTCAAAGAAGAGTGCTTAAACACAGCGCTTTGTCTCTGGAGCCCAAATTACTTACTGAGCAGGATTAAAAAGAAAGGGTAAAGTAAGAGAGCCACAGTACTCTACAGATAAATTTACACCCTTAAAACTGCTTTTGTTTAAATTCCTTCGACAGAGGTGGTAGCCCGTATTAAAATCTACTTTAATCCACTCCAGTGGACAGAAAATGTGTTTGCTTCTCTTAACACGTTAGCATGTGGTCACCAAGAGTCAAAACCCACTTCACAACAATTAGTAATGGTTGAGTTATTCCTTGGAAAAGACAGAAGTGTAATAACTCTGTAACAAACGTTGCACAACAAATTGCAACAAATGCATTGAGGTTCTACAAGGTTGTACTGCCCAAACATAATATAATAATATAAGGCCTGTATGGTGCCTTGAAAAAGTATTTATATCCCTTGGTCGTTTTCACATTTTGTGCTCGTGGGCTCCCCCTACAGTTGTAGAGTGTCATAAATGTTTCAGAAGGATTGGTTTCACTTTCTCGTTTTCTGGCTTTCACAGACATATTCGGTCTCTTTCCAGCTTCTGCCAGAGTGTCTGTATGTTAGTTTGTAAAGAATGAACCAGTAGTCCTTGTAGAACTGTTAGAACTAAAGGTCGGAAAGCAGGTCGCAGTTCTCGCGAGCGTTGGTCGCGGCCGCCTCGGAAAACTTACAGAGTCTGGTTTGAGCTCAGATGAGCTCCGGCACAGACACGAGAACACCGTTATTACTCCTATTACACCTCAATGGAGTGCTGCAGTGAGCTTCAAGCTGTAATTTTACTTCTTTAAAAAGATCAAAAATCAAGGAAATCCTACCTAGTGCTGCTTTAAGTGTAATTTGTTGGGATTTTATGTGAAAGACCAACACAGCCAAGCAAGTAATTGTGAAGTGAAAAGAAAATTATATACGATTTCAACATTTAGTACACAATAAAACACACCAGACTTTTTTTATTTTTACTATGCACAATACATCAAGAAGACATAATAAAGACAAAAAGTTGTAGTAATACAAACAGTGCAAGGAGTGTACAAAAAAGCAAGCAGGTCTTGTACTAGGCACTTTCCCATTATAAAGGGCATCTACCTAAACTGACAGTCTAAGCAAAGAGAGCACTACTTAGAGATGTAGCCAAGAGGCCCATGATCACTCTGGAGGAGCTGCAGAGATCCACAGCTCTTCTTGCCTTTATGGGAAAGTGGCAAGAAGAAAGACATTTTTTTAAAGCAAGACTGAACACACCATCCCCGCTGTGAAACACGGTGTAGGCAGCATCATGATGTGGGGAGGCTTTTTTTCAGCAGGGACAGGGAAGCTGGTCAGAGTTGATGTGTGTCCAGACTTTTGACTGGTACTGTACAACCAACTATACTCTCAAAACCCTTTTTTATAAGTGTATTAGAACCTTAATAACTACAAAAAAAGCTCATGTTACTCTATATTAAGCCCTTTGTTTGGATATTTCTTAACATAGGTGTCATGATGAGGTGCAGGGAAGACGTGGAGGCGGACGTAAACGCAGGTAAGAAATAAATAATCGATTAAATAAATAACAAAGAAACAAAGAAACAAGGAACGAGTAACACGAAACAAAGATACACAAATAACCAATAACCAAAACAAACGAGAGCAACCAGAGAACATAAACTAAACCAACTAAAGATAATGATAATAAATAAACAGGGAATATATACAAGGCAATAAACTAGAAATAAACAAGGAAATAGACTAAATATATATATATATATATACAAGGCAAAAACAGAGAAAAACACAGAGCAAGGAAATAGGGAACGAGGAGAATAAACTAGAGTAACGAGAAGCGACAAAACAACAGAGGAAGGTGCAAAGACCGACGGAGACAAAGTGGCAGAGGAGGGCTATTTATACTAACCATGAAACACACTAGAAGTGGAAACACCTGGGGAAGGGGCGGAGCTACAAATGAGACACGTGGTGGAAAACTACTGACAAGAGACACAGAGGAGCACAGGTCACGTGGGGAAAACACACAGAGACATGAGACAGGGCCAGGACGTGACAATAGGTGAAAATGCACTAAAACACTAAATGAAATTCTTGACATTAAACAGCCCAAAGTATCATTTGCTGCGATGTTCCCCCTTGTGGCGGAGAGACGGCGTCATCTCTGACCTGAATAATAGCGGCTAATCGGACAGTCAAATGATCAAACCGCCTCTTATCCTTGATACTTCCCCGCTTTTCTCTTTTTTGTTCCACTAAGTCTATCAAACAGATGACAGAAAGCTCTCCGCTGCGGCTAAGTAGAAAATAAAGCAGCATTTGTAGTCAGGCAGAGCGGGGGGCAGCCTGACAGCTTGTGCCCTCGACTCTATAAGCGCTGCATTAGCATAAGCCAAAAGGGGAAGATCGTTTAAGGACACTTTTAAAAAACTTGCTGCGTTCTGAAGTTTGCAGAGAGAGAGAGAGAAAGAAAGAGAGAGGTATTGTTGACAGCTTAATTGCACTGGCACTCAGCGTAGGGCATGAATTAGACTAAAGGTACTTAAATGTCAGCCTATTGATTAAAATATACTTAGAGGCCTTCTCTGCACTGGATCAGATGCTTGAGTGGAAAATCAGAATCCAATTATTTCATCTGTGGAGGTCATTTTTCTTTCCGTATGTATGACTAAGAGTACTGACTCAACCGTGGTGCTGGCGCTGAGGCTGCTGGGATAGACCACACACCCACACCCACACATATATAGCTACTGTACATCGTTCCCTCTGTGCTTTTGACCTTTAACATAAAGATATATATTTATGGTAGGTTCACACTACAGAACCTGTTGTCTTATAATTGTTCATCTTTAAGTGGGTGTGGTTTACACACTACACTAAACTGATCAGCCACATAGGGTCACAGAGTACAGGATTTTTCACCATTATCACAATTACTCAAGCCAATTACATATTTTTTAGCCGTTTACACAAATAGAAAATGAGCCAGTGCAGTAGTAGCAGTATAAATCAGAAGCTTAAGTCAGTACACTTGTTAAAAATGTTATATATTTAAAATACATTGGTATGATTGGAAGTCTTTGCCCCCTACCGTATTTTTTGTCATACTGATATTTTTCCGATTAACCAACAAACTCTAATATCAGACGAAGAGTATATATATATATATATATATTTTTTTTAAAGCCCTTTTTAAATGAAAAATGTATTTATTAAAGGAAAAAAAAAACAATTCGAACCAATGTATCAGATTTTAAGCCATTAAGAGGTTAACTTGTTTGTGTGCTTTGGGTCATTGTCCTGCTGCAGAACCCAAGTATGTCTGAGCTTGAGGTTACAAACAGATGGACGGATATTCTTCTTCAGGATGCTCACTCACTCTCTCTCTTTCTAATGCTGATATTTCTTAAAAAGAAGTCAAACACCAGTAATATGAAGTAATGACGTTCCATTGTTATGAAGTTACCTCTTAATTTATTCCACCAACTGTACCGAAAACGTATCGAACTGTGGGGTTTATACCATAGACTGTGTATAGCTGGACAGAGCATCGTCTCTCAAAAGTGAAGCCACCACAGGTCGGGCGCCCCCTGCTGTTCGGTTTCAGAAAGCTGTGTAACCCCACCCATCCCCATAGGTTTCAATGGCAAAACAGACAACATTCAATCACGTTTTTTCTAATATACTGTAATTCTACCTCCATTATTTAAATGCAGCAGCTAGTGTAACCTCTGCTTATATTGTCAAATTTTTATATCCCCACAGAATTCGTTTTTTAAAACTTTATTCGGCTCTATTCAAAAAAGGTGTGGTTATTGTTAAAGGGTTGGTTATGGGCGGGACCAATAACAGACCGTCAGCTCCGCTCCTCCCCGCTCTGCAGTCTGGGACTGCGAGGCAGCCCTCAGGGGCGGGGTTGTTTAAATGAGTAGGCTGTCTCAACACAGTCTTTCTCCCACCTCTGGTCTCTACTGCGCAGACTCGGGTTTCAGGATCGCCAACATGGCGGAAGATTTTGGCTTCATTTTTATTGAATGAATGGGAACGGCGACACGGAGTCCATCTTTTTTTACAGTCTCTGGTTTATACCAAGGTGTGAACCGAACCATGAATTTTCTGTACCGTTACACTCCTAATACTTAAGCTTTTATTTTAATAATGACAACTCTGACAACTCTGATATTGGTGGCTGATAATGTGTGTCATTTCTGCACTGTGCCTATGGGATCATATGGGTTCCAGAGGCTCCCAGTGGTGTACAATTAAATAAAATATTTGCTGTGTGTGCATCAGGAAGGCATGCTGACACCCCTGTTCACAACAAATAGTGCACAACATTAAAAAATCGAGAAAACAGTCGTTGCGCTATTGCGGTGCACGTTTCTTAAAGCACAGATTTATATCATGTTAGCGATAGTGAAATAATGGTTTGTGACAGGATTTTAAAGCAATTGTCAGAGAGGGAAAGGAAACTGTGCAAAAGGTGAAACTGGCTGATAATAAGGGCGACCACACATTAGCCTAGCACTAGGCTAAAGTACTGTTCTTGGATGTGTTTAGTTGTCGAGAAAATAACAAACGGTGTATGTTGAAGCAAGGATATGTGGGTAACTATTGGTCTGTTCCAGTGACTATATGTGTAAATATTTCTTTTGATACTATACATATTCTATATCTCTGTGAAATAATGTTTTATATTGAGCAAGAAAGTTTCGTAAATATTTCAGTTTAATAATAAGCAGATTATAATGCTCAAAGATCATTCTAATCTTTAATTGTTTTATACTTTGTTATGGAAAATATTATCTGCAATTAGACCTAGTGACGATAAAAAATAATTTGTGGACGATATATTGTACCAGAAAGATTGCGATACACAATATTTTTTTTTAATTTTATAATTAAATTTAAATTTGTATAATCTAATTTTATAATAAATTTTATATTAAATGCCACAATGACATAATGATAACAAAACTGCATAAAAAAGCAATTATACACTTTTTTAAAACAACAAAATTTGATTTAATCATTTATTATAATTAGTTTGGGAATTATATACTTGAAGAGTTTGGTTCCAAAACGCTATAAATCCATTTTTATCAATTTGAGTAAAAAAGGGTTTTCTTTAGCAAGAAAGTGGTAGGCTGAAAACCACCGTTTTCTGTTTCAAACTATCAAATACCATAAGGTTAAAATAACACAAAAAAATCAAATCAAGATTTTAATATTTAAAGATTTATTTTTTAAAATAATTTGTTTTTTCGCAAAACACAATAAATCCATGCCATGTTTTTTTTTTTTTTTCAAAATGTCTTATATATCCTTTGGCATCAATAGATTTTTTTTTTTTTTACTGAAAATGTGCAAAATACAATAATAAATAACAGTAAATTGTACATCTGAATATAATAGTTTGACCATTGGGCCTAAAAACACAAACTTCAAAACATTTCTATTCGAAAAAGTGCAAAATTTAATTAACGAACAAGACATTAAGACATTTGTGTGTGTGTGTGTGTGTGTGTGTGTGTGTGTGTGTGTGTGTGTGTGTGTGTGAACTGCAGATGACAGACGGCATTTCCCCCCCTCCTGAATGCCTCATTTTCTTTACCTTTTCACGTACATGAGACTCTTTTGATGGCTTTCTCTTTTTTTCAGTAACTGCTTCCCGAACAGGCTCCTCTATACCATCAAAACCGCTCATTTTCGTGGACTTTGAGAGTGAAAAACGAAAGTTAAAGTAGGCTACACGAAATGCCTGCTGGCTCAACAGGGCGGGTGCTATGATGTTTACATTAGATAGCTCGTGGAATGCGGCCCTGTGATTGGATGAGTGGAGATGTGGCGTTCTGGGGGAAATTAAGACAGGCGTTTGTTGCGTTTTGGAAAGAAAGAGAGAAAGCAGGGCAGTATTACACGGCGGATGTGGCGTTTTGATGAAAATTGAATATTGGCTTTTCAAGAGTGGTCACATAACATTCTGATTCTGGCTCATTTTTTTTTAAAATGGCGTTTATCGCGTTTTGGAATCAAACTCTTCACTTATTTCGTCACCTACTTTAGTCCATATTGTGTGTATGGAGTCACAGTTATTGAAGCATGACTGGCTAAAATACTGTTCACCGTTAAATATGTGAACAAACATACAAATTAACACAATAGACGATATCACAATTATCAAACACTATTGAGTTCATGTTCATTTATTGTAAAATAAATCAATATTGCAATTATTGTGACAGGCCTATCTGCAATACAGCATAAAAGGAAAACAACGTGGCCGAGTCTTTCATTTATTCTCTCCTATTGTCAGGAGTACAACAGTTGCAGAAACAATGCCCTACGTTTTTAAATAAAATCAACACATGATTTGTTAGAGCGTATAGAGGGGACACAGCCAATATGCATGTGATGGCGGCAGGATGTAGTAAAGTTCTTTAGTCCATTTACTAAACTGCAGTGTGAAACTGAAACTAGACATGAGAAACAGACATGAACCATGGTGCAGACTTTCAGGTGTGAAAATACCCTAAGCTTCACCCCAATAGCAAACAGTGCATTTGTTAAATATCTGATGAATTCTGATTTTTTTCATCTTCACCAGTGTGAACAGTCTGACTCTGTCAGCTCCAGGCTGGCTGACCTTAACAGAGGAATGTCCTCCAAGCCAGCTCATTATAATAATAACAGCCCCAGCGGAGTCACGAGCAGGACAGATAGGACAGATCCGTGAATTCAGCCGAGCAGATTTCTATCATATTTGCACAGTTTTCATTCAAGCGTTGCTGCTGATGTTTAATAGAACAGTCAGGTCTTACATCAGAAAAAAAACACTGTAAATATTTCATGCTTTAGAGAAATGTTTACCCAATTTCAATCACTTTAGCTGTTTTTGAAAAAAGCTGCCATGTTGGTCTTGAAGCTCCAACAGTGTCAGGCTGAGAGTGATACGCCAGCAGTGCACCAGAAGTCCCTCCAGTGTTAAATATCTCCTTAAGAAGCATAAAACCGAATCCCATGAACATCCACAGAGAAGCACGGCTATAAATTGTGAATATTAGCCTCAGTATCCGAACGTGACCAGCTGACACACCGATCAATTTGCATTAGAAGTGCTGTGTGAATGAACGCAGACAGTTCTGATGAAATTTCTTGGAATTCTAATGAAAGCAGAATGTTCTGGTGCTTCTGTCGGATATCAAAGGTTGGTCACGTGTCCTCAGTCACAATTAAACTCTCCAATTTCCATCATTAGCCTCACAAAGCCGAGGTCCCGAGTTTAATTCCCAGCTCTTCCTCCACAACACCCACCTACTGCCCTGATAAAAGCCTTCAGTGGCTGCCGGCCGCCAGAGGAGCTGAACCTGATGAACTGCAAACAGACCAAGTATTTAATTCTATTTATTTATTTTGAAAATATATGTACAGCTCTGATATATACGAGACCACTTAAAATTGATGAGTTTCTTTGATTTTACCAAATTGAAAACCTCTGGAATATAATCAAGAGGAAGATGGATGATCACAAGCCATCAGAACAAGCTGAACTGCTTGAATTTTTGCACCAGGAGTAAAGGCATAAAGTTACCCAAAAGCAGTGTGTAAGACAGGTGGAGGCGAACATGCCAAGATGCATTAAAACTGTGATTAAAAAGCAGGGTTATTCCACCAAATATTGATTTCTGAACTCTTAAAACTTTATAAATATGAACCTGTTTTCTCTGCATCGTTTTTGTTAGTTCAGCCATTTCTCATTTTCTGCAAATAAATGCTTTAAATGACTGTATTTTTATTTGGAATTTGGAATAAATGTCATTAGTTTATAGAATAAAACAAAGTTCATTTAAATCAAAGATATATCTATAAATCGCAAAATCAGAGAAACTGATTCAGAAACTGAAGTGCTCTCTTATTTTTTTCCAGAGCTGTATATATGAACTTAAAACACATATAACTTCTTAAATGGCCAGGATCTTCCATTCGTCACTAACACACCATACACACTGTAATAAATATTACCAGCTTCAGCCCAAAAGCTGCCAATCGCAAACAACGGAACTCAAATACTATAAATTAATTCATCTCAAAGTACAAATGAGTCAAATGACAATAACGGGCCCTATTACGTTTATTATTTATTATACGTTTACGTTTATTTTAGCACACACATAACCCCCACAAACAATATAAAACCATCTAATAACCCCAAACAGAATAAAAAAAAATCATCATAATAATAAAAGTAATCATAATAACAATATATTTAAAACAAAAATATGTATAGCATGTTAGTAAATTTAAACAATACAAAAGTAAAATATTTCCTGTGTAAAAGTTGAAGTACAGGCTTAAACCTGCAAACAAACAATGAACAGTTCAATAAACATAATTTAACACAGTCTAATCAAGAAATATACACCAGAAACACAACTAACTACCTATCTGTAGAACAATGCAATCATGATGGAAAAGCAGACTTTTCTCTCACTAAAAAAAAAATATATACTTTAAACATTCCGTTATATATATACCACAGTTTGAAGTCTAATTCAAGGAGAAAATCAAATGACACCACTTAATTTTGGAAGAAGCCTTTATATAGTATTAATAATATATTAATAGTATTAAAATAGTATTTTGTGGAGAGTTATAACTTCCCATAATGTATTAACTCTGACTATATTTTAATATTTTAATACCAAGCCTAAAATATTTACAGTACTATGGATTTTACTGTGTACTGTTGTTTACTAAACATTTTTGGGAGGGAAGTTGATATACTTCTCTGTTCCAGTGTTATTCCCTATGTTTGTTTCACTTCCTCATTTAGGAGAACAGGACACCCTAAAATGTAGAAGATTTTGCTTTTTGCTTGTTTTATATGGTTAAGCAGAAATAAGGATATGGTTACAATATGTATAGATTGTTCTAGAAGGTTCTGTTCCTCGCAGAAAAGGGGTATAGCGATGGTTGTAAGGGAGGTGAGAGCCAGTGCATGCTTTCTTCTTTATATCCTCTGTATTTGTCTTGTAAACCGTCTTGTAAAATTGTCCTAACACTTTTCAATATTTTTTTTCTTATTACAATAACTGGTTGGCTTGACTTGTGTAATTTTTATCGTAATTTATTGTCCGGTTTCCTCATGAATTTTATACTAATCCTGCGAGTACATTAAGAGTGCGGTCAGGCTGCGTAAGTCAAACAGAGCTTCCCGTCATGGCCGAACAGGAGAAATCACAGATGGCCTCTCCGCCCTCTTCAACACAATCGCCCTCAGAAAAACAGATAATGACAAAATGCCCCAAACATGAGCTTCTGAATATCATCTTTCATCGCTTTCAACTTTCAGGCTCCCATCTCCTCTCAAACAAACACAATCCAATTCGATTTGCGGCGCTTTCGGACTCTTGCTAATGCAATCTGATATTTCGCTCTTATTTAATTTTCGAGGAAAGTAAATCTCCAGACTGCACAAATGGCCGAGTTGATGTTTCTTAGTCCTTTTTACAAAACAATCATCTCCTCCTCATCCCGCGCTGAGAGCAGCTCTCGGTGATGATTGCAATGACTCAGCTAGCGTAATAGCATAATAGCATGACACGAGCGGTCAGGAGCTCCCTGCTTCTTCCGGCCTTCGCTCCCTCTAGAACTCGCAGGTCATGCGTGCGCCGTACGCTCGCGTGAACATCGCCGTGAAATCAGCGGGTAAAAAAGGAAAGTCTGCTTTTAGCTCGGGCTAATTCGATACGCGCACGCAAAGATCATGCAGAAAGATTCCTGCCGTGATTAAAACTCACGTCTGCGCCGAATTAAATCCAGTCTACATGCACGAACGGTCTCCTGATCCCAGGCAGCGGGCAGCAGGTTTCCTGGACAGTAACAGGGTGACTCTGTTCTGATTGGATTAGAGCTGACAGCTGATTGATGCGCGCTCTGTTCAGCCTGCCAACTCTGCTTCTCCTTTGGGCAAAAATAACAAGGACTCCAGATCCCGACCACGGCGGAGACTGTTCACTGATATTTACATACAGACGCCGGGTCAGCGCTCCCCCACAGATTTCTCCAGCCATCCTCAGCCTCCTATAGAGCCCAACAGCTGTCATCATTAATTATCATCATTTACATTTCGTAAATTTGTCTATACAGTTCTGTGAAAAAAGTGCTTGCCCCCTACAGATTCTTTTTTATTGTACTTGCATTTTTCAAATGATCAAACATGATATTTTTACATCACACAAATATAACCTGAGTAAATCTAAAATTCAGTTTTAAACAATAATTTAATTTATTGAGGGGAAAAAAACTTGCTGCGGAGGGGGCAGCAATAACTGCAATCAAGCTTGACTGATAACTGGCAATGACTCTATTTTGGTCCATTCTTTTTTGCAAAATTGTTTTAGGGTGCTTTCACACCTGCCTCATTTGGTCCGTACTTTCGGACTTTTCAGTTTGGTCCGAACCAAAGTAGCAGGTGTGAAAGGGGCCGCGAACCATGGTCCGGACTAAAGGACCAGATTTTGGTCCAACCAAGAGAGGTGGTCTCAGTCCGGATCTTCTGAACCCTGGTCCGGTTCGCCTGCAGTGAGAAAGCACTTTTCTGGATGGTTCAAACGTTCTGACCAATTACAGGAAGCTGAGCAGGCGTTCCTCAACTACGGCAGCAGAAGAAGAAAAATAAGTCTACTACTGACTGCAGCCTGCGGGAAGGCGGAGTTGGACGTCCAGCGCGTCCAGTCTCACCCACTTTGTCCACGCCACACCTCGTCAGTCTCGCAAGCTTGTAGTGTATACACAGTATTTAAGCTGGACAACGGGGCACATTATATTTAAAGTCCGCTAACTGCCCTGTACATTTTTTACCAATGTTCAGAGGTGGAGCTAAGACATGAAGCTGACAAAGTGGGCGGGGACTGAACGGCATGACGCTAACAAAGTGGGCGGAGCTGGACGCACTGGACTTTCAACTCCGCCTTCCTGCAGGCTGCAGTCAGTACCCTCTCAAGATAACCGGAAAAGCAGCAAAAATGAGCCGTGGATACAGCTGCTTCAGGACAAGTAGTCCGTTTGGTGAATTTGAACTAACCTAGAGTACTGTGCCTGAAGTTGCTGCTGCTGGTATAAATACCACAATAGCAGCGCTACTATGGAGACGAAATGAATCTGTTCATTCATTTTATCCTGATCCTGGAAAGGCTTTCCACCGAATGAACCACCCGCTAAATTGTCAAAACGCCAACGTCAGACGCATGTCCTTCTAAAACCAATCAGCGTCAGGTAAAGGAAAACGCATCGATAGGTAAGTGATGATGAAAGGATGTAGGAGTATCACACAAAGTGTGAAAAAAAAAAGAAACCAAATATATACAATGTAGCAAACACATAACTCTTGGTTCATACCACGGTCCGGACTTTCAGGTGAGAAAGCTCCCTTAATTCAGCCACATTGGAGGATTTTTTAGCTACTGATACTACAGCATCTCAATCAGACTTTGTTTAGGCCACTTCAAAACCTTCATTTAGTTAATTTTTTTTTTCAGCCATTCAGAGGTTGGACTTTCTGGTGTGCTTTGGATCATTGTTCTGCTGCAGAACCCAAATATGCAAACTGATGGACGGACATTCTACTCTGTTAGAGAACAGAATTTATACTTTATTATACATCTATTACAGCAAGTTGTCCAGATCCTGAAGCAGCAAAGCAGCCCCAGACCATCATCACACTACCACAACATTCTGAAATGTTGTGTTGACTGTATGCTAGATGAAACAGGACACACACCTTTCAAAAGTTTCTTTTGTCTCGACAATCTAAAGAATATTTTCCCAAAGCTCTGGGGTTCATCAAGATGTTTGTTTTTTGGTAAATGTGAGACAGGCTTTTGTGTTCTTTTTGGTCAGCAGTTGTCATTTTTGCCTGTGGAATGGATATTTTAGTGTGGAATGGATTTGCTTTTATGCATTTTTTTATTTAATGATATGGTTGTTTATATTTTTTAGTATATCCTAGTGGAAAAAGTTTTGTATTTATTATACTTGAATTGTATAAAAACAGTATCTGTTATATATATATATATATATATATATATATATATATATATATATATATATACTGTAATATTAATGTAATACCTACATATATATTTAAAAAATATATAGTAATTTAATTTACTTTCTAAAAAGTTACAAAATACTTTGTACTTTAGGTGAAATACTGTAACAGTGGTTTTTAACACACTTTGCTAAAAATTTGGAAATAAGTATTCTAGAAGTATATAGAATTACATTAAACTAAATGTGTACTTTATAGTAGTCTATTTATTTAAAATACATTATATTGTACTTTTTAAAAAGTATGATCAAAGTTTAAATTCAAACATTAACATTAAACATTAATGTTTTTTATATATTTTAAGTAAGTACATACATCTTTGGTTAGTATATTTACAGCATACTTAAACATTTCTTAATTTCTCAGTTTTAAGTACAAATAAGTATACTTCTTTTTCACGAGGGTAGGCAGGATTTTTTATGATTCATAAACAAACATAACTGTTGGTGAAACAGTTTTAAGAATTTAACGCATTTCTTGTGTTTGACATTTTCAGCGCAGATACATTCTGCCAACTTTCGCACGATGTTTTTTTTTCTCTGTAAAGTTGAGCAGTGAAAGTTTCCGAAATGTTGACATTGTTTATTATTTCAAGTCAAAAAATCCACATTTGGAATTCTGCACCAGAGACAAAAGTGAAATGTGTCGGCATGAAGGGTATCTTAACGTGCCATTTAAACTCTGAAAGGCAGCAATCAGTGGGGTATGGTGCGGTGGCATGAGACAAATTGGTTTGTTTTGTTGGCTGGAGCCGGAGCCGCCGCCTGCTCGGAATCCAAATCGGAAACTGGCTCTGAGTCAGACATCAACAAACTCCCACCTGACAACAGCAACTACTCTGAACTTTTGTTTACTGATAGCAGCTTGCGGAATAGCCCACACAAGACATGCTAAAGAGGAGGCTACGCTAGCAGCGGGGTCTCTGACAGATGGTGTTTTCACACTTTTGACTCGGGTTTCTGTTGGTTTGATAACCTCGGCTACGGCTGCTGTCAGACATTACGAGCTCTGACTCTCTCGCTCCTCACGTCATGATCAACTGAAAATAACACAAAGGTTTAGACACGAGTGGCGAGAGCGAGGTTTCAGCAGCTCTGTGAAGATCCAGCGATAGCCGGAGATATCAAAACCATGCTATAGTGCTATATTAATAACTTTTAATTTCAAAACAAAAGGAGAAATTTTGGACAAAAATGGACAAAAGCAAATATTTCACAATCTGAACTGGATGAGGTCTTAACAAAGATGTAATTTACTGTATAACTAAACATATAATAACTATATAATAACTATTCAATAAAAAAAACACACAATAGGGAGAATATTAATGGCCTTTTAGCCATTCAGAGTATGTCAAGAAATTAAAAAACAGCTCTGTAATTGTGGCGGATTGTTACTAATTACACAGTTGTTGGTATTTGATCTGTATTTCAGTATTAAATGCTAGTTGTATTAAGGTATTCAGGATATACAGGGTCTTCGAAAGAACTGAAACCCCTAGGATCATTAAGAATAAAAAAAATCTGCCATGATTAGAAATCAGTGCCCCTTTCCGAAAGAAAGAGTGAGAAAGCATGAGATTCACAAAGTGATTCAAAAAAGAGAGAAAGAGAGAATGTGAGAATGAGATTCTGAGAGTCAGATAGTGAGTGAGATAGAGAACGAGGAAGAGAGAATGAGAGTCAGGTAGTGCACCAAGAGAGAGGGATTACAAGAGGGAGTTAGAGTGAATGAGAGTCAGAAAAAAGGCGAATGAAAGAGAGAGATTCAGACAGATAGTCAAATGAGAAAAAAATAATTAAGTAATAGAGAGAGTCATAGAGAGAATGAGAGAGGAAGTAAAAATCAGAGAAAGAGACAATAAGAGTCAGTCAGTGCGCCAAAAGAGAGAAAGAGTGAATAAGAGTTAGAGCCAGAGGAAGAGAGAATGAGACATAGAGAGTCAGATACTGAGCTGAGAAAGAGTCAGAGACAAAGAGAGATGGAGTTAGAGTCAAAGAAAGAGAATGAGAGAGGAAGTTAGAGTCAGAGAGAGGGAGAATGAGAGATTGAGTTAGAGGCAGAGAGAAAGAATGAGAGAGGAAGTTAGAGTCAGAGAAAAGGAAAATGAGAGTGAGAGAGTCAGATAGTGAGCCGAGAGAGAGAGGAAATTAGAGTCAGAGAGAGGGAGAATGAGAGATTGAGTTAGAGGCAGAGAGAAAGAATGAGAGAGGAAGTTAGAGTCAGAGAGAAGGAAAATGAGAGTGAGAGAGTCAGATAGTGAGCTGTGAGAAAGAGAGAGAGAATAAAGTAGGGAGTCAGAGAGAGAGAATAAGAGAGTTGTTGAAGTTGAATGGGAAAATGAGAGTGAGAGAGTCAAAAGAGAGGAAAAATGAGAGTCAGACGAGGAAAGAATGAGAGAAAGAGAGAATAAGAGAGGGAGTTAGAGTCAGATAGTGAGCTGAGAGAGAGAGAGATAATAAGAGAGAAAGAGAGTCAGAGAGAAGGAAAGTGAGAGAGAGAGGGGGAGTTAGAGTCAGAAAGAGAGAGAGAGTTAGAGAGAGAGAGAGAGAAAGAGAGGGAATTAAAGTCAGAGAGAGAGGGAGAATGACAGAGAGAAAAAGAGAGAGGGGAGTTAGAGTCAGAGAGAGGGAAAATGAGAGAGAGGGGGAGTTAGAGTCAGAGAGAGAGAGGGAGAATAAGAGAGGGAGTTAGAGTCAGAGAGAGGGAGAATAAGAGAGGGAGTTAGAGTCAGAGAGTGGGGGAATGAGAGAGAGAGGGAGAGTTAGAGTCAGAGAGGGAGAATGAGAGAGAGGGGGAGTTAGAGTCAGAGAGAGGGAGAATGAGAGAGAGGGAGAGTTAGAGTCAGAGAGAGGGAGAATGAGAGAGAGGGGGAGTTAGAGTCAGAGAGAGGGGGAGTTAAAGTCAGAGAGAGGGAGAATGAGAGAAAGGGGGAGTTAGAGTCAGAGAGAGGCAGAATGAGAGAGAGGGGGAGTTAGAGTCAGAGAGAGGGAGAATGAGAGAGAGAGGGGGAGTTAGAGTCAGAGAGAGGGAGAATGAGAGAGAGTGGGAGTTAGAGTCAGAGAGAGGGGGAATGAGAGAGGGAGTTAGAGTCAGAGAGAGGGAGAATAAGAGAGGGAGTTAGAGTCAGAGTGGGGGAATGAGAGAGAGAGGGAGAGTTAGAGTCAGAGAGAGGGAGAATGAGAGAGAGGGAGAGTTAGAGTCAGAGAGAGGGAGAATGAGAGAGAGGGAGAGTTAGAGTCAGAGAGAGGGAGAATGAGAGAGAGGGGGAGTTAGAGTCAGAGAGAGGGAGAATGAGAGAGAGGGAGAGTTAGAGTCAGAGAGAGGGAGAATGAGAGAGAGGGGGAGTTAAAGTCAGAGAGAGGGAGAATGAGAGAGAGGGGGGGAGTTAGAGTCAGAGAGAGGCAGAATGAGAGAGAGGGGGAGTTAGAGTCAGAGAGAGGGAGAAGAAGAGAGAGAGAGAGAAAGAGAGAGGGGGAGTTAGAGTCAGGGAGAGGGGGAATGAATGACTGTCACCAGCCGTTTGTGAAGCTAAGCTCATATTTCTTGCTGTCAGTTTTATTCATCACTGTAGGAGAGCGTGTTTACGTATTCCTGACTCGGCTCTGAGGCGAGGCATTTATCTGAGTCGCTGGTCGGCTCAGTACTCTGGATTGCAGAGCTTCTTCACTCACCTCAGTCAGAAAGTGAAGCAGTGTGTTTAGGAGGACAGTGTTTTTCATTGCTGTGTGTTTTTAATTAGCTCTGTCATTCTTCATTGAGGTCTGAAAGCGCGGTAATGAAGATGCGCGCTGAAAAACAGGCCCGAGTTACTGGATTGCGGGGAGATTGCTTGTGCTGTGTTTTGGAGGGTGATTTGATTGGAGGCAGGGTAATTGCGGGGCTTTTAGACGGGGGATGTAAATGGTTGGCGATAATTGGGAAACTTTGCTGAGTCTGCAGCTGAAGAAAGGACTGCCGCCGCCGCTGTTTAACGTGTTTATAGAACGTGACCTTGCAGGTTATTGTCTCTGACTCGGCCTGTAGTTAAAGCACTGGGTCATTTGATACCGGGGTTGTGGGTTTAATTCCCAGGAGCGACAAGCTGCTACTGTTGAGACTTAAAAATGTGCGCCCAACAGTTTTACCTACCTATATGCTGAAAAGATGTCCTTCCTGCAAACTCTTAAATTTGTTCATTGGGGTGCGGGGGTGATGTGGTCGTTGGGTGCTCAGTACCTCCAAAACTGATGAAGATGAAGGTGAAGGCAGCCGTGTTAAAAACGTCTTTTAATTGTAGTGAGAAAAAATATATATATATATATATAATAGGTTCAAGGGTAAGAGTACCAAGTTATTCTGGACAAAGTTGTGGGTTTGATTCCTGGTGTCATACCATGTGAAGAAGGCCCACCAATGTCTCCACATTCAGCACTACCTATTATCTCTTCTGAACTACGATACCCAGAATGCACCCCCCTAAAACTGACATGCACTGTGCACAGAGTACCCAGAAGCCAATCACCAGAGTATTGATTTCACCTGTTCCCCTCAGTATCAGTATGAATACCCCATTCACTCCACAAACACCTTGCCGAGTATTGTCTGGTTTATCCACTTTATAAGGTGTTACCCTCACCTGTGTTGTTTCTCTCTCTCTCGATTACCGACCTTGTTTTGTGTTTTTTGACCCTGATTCTTGCCTTGCCTCTGATATTGCCTTGCCTTGTTTGGACCTCTGGGCTGTCTCTCATTCTTTTGGTACGTTTAACCCCTGCTACTTCTGTTTACCAGTGTTACCCCTAATAATAATAAAGTCTGTTTATAGCATCTGCACCTGTCTGAGTCCTGTCCAACCTGTCCAATCATGACACCAGGATTGGGGTCGAGGCTCGGAGGCACCTTTGATGGACTAACATAGAGAGAATGTGTGTGTTGTGATTTTGATTCAGTATTTCAAATCTTTTTGGCAGAAATGGACGTTAAGTTTTGTTATCCAAAGGAAAAAAAAGGTATATCAGTATGTTGTAAGCAATGAAAGCCATAACAGGGTTTTTCCCCCAACTCAATGCCAATAACAGCAGTGGCTCCAGTTTTCCAGGTAAAACAGAACCTTATCCAACTTTATTTATAGCTAAAAGTAGAGTGAAAGAATAAAGATTGAGGAAAAACTACAGCATGGCCAAGATCTGTTCAAACTGAAAAGTGAAATTTAAACCCAGAGAGAAGCATTCCTGCAAATCTGCCAGACACTTACTGCAAACTTTCTAAAGGAACCCTTGAGAACATGCAATGGTTGAAACCAAACCAGCCTGTGTGATTGTGCATGACTACCTACACCCCCCCTCACCTCCCAAAAAAATGATACCACAGAAAAAGCTAAAATTGTTTTAAGATAAACTTTTATTTTGAAAGTGTGCCAAAATCTGCACCCCCACCAGGAAAAGCACCCCCTCTCGGGAGAGGCTGGAGGTGATGTTCTTTTTCCTTATTTTTCACAAGAGAATGTAGCTTAGAAAAGTATCTCGGGTATTTCCATTTTTTTGAGTAAAGTTAAAGCAAAGAGAGAAGGTGCTTTTCCTGGCGGGGGTGCTGAATTCGGCACAACACGGGCTTTATATATACTTGAATAAAAAATCTAATATTTATATGAAACTTTATATGATATAAAGTTACATTCTTTTAATTTAATATCTAATGTTTATATGAAACTTTATATGATATAAAGTTACATTCTTTTAATTTAAGGACACCATGGGAAAAAGAGCTCTCAGTAGACAAAATTTAATAACACAGCACCCAATCCTACTGAGTTTTTTTTTTAAAGAGTGGAAAAAATGTAAACATACAAATATACCTCAAAATCTGATTGGTTTTCACACTAAATCTGTATCACTCCGTGGACGCATTGCAGAGTAACTGCTTATACATACAAGACATTTTAGTATCATCACCTCCACCAGCAGCATTAGCTTAGCACAGGGTAGCGCCCAGCCAAGGCATGCTCGCCCGCAGCCCGCTGTGCTGGCTCATCTTTTGTGGAAAAAAGAGGAAGAAAACCCATCAGTCTCCTCGGCCGCAATCTGACATCCGGAACGCTAGGCTAAGCTAAACTGATGCTAAACCAAAACAAGCTAAACTAACCTAACCACAGTCCAACTGGCTAGCTAACCAACACCACCCGGCAAACAGGCAGAAATGCTCACAAACGCGCAGCTTTCACATTAAGACGACTCCGCGGAGCAGGAGAGGAGATGAGAGTTTCAGTGTTATTTCACTCTCCTAATGTTTACTAACCTACTTAATCCCCAATTTTGATTTCAAGCTAACGTATAAACCACGTGCCGTTTTGTAGTTACAGTTTTGTTACAGTTCACTTGTTGTGGAACTACTTTTTGACGGAAGGTATGAAAGAATATTTATTGCCAGTTTTTTTGAGGGTCTTTTATGTTCATGATTCATTCTGTAAAAAACTCGCCTTCTGCTGGTGTCACTATAAAGAGTAATTCTGGAGAACTAATATTAATATAAACAATTTATTAATATAAAAATATTAATTAAGGAGAACTAATATTATCAAGTTGAGTGAATTTACCGATCAGTACAACTCTAAATAAAATGAGTTCAGAGCACTTTAACCTAAAAACACAAAAATGTTTGCCGATGAAAAAATTTTAGTCACTACACGTGATCCAGAATGCAGCAGCACGTTTGGTCTTCAACCAACCAAAACGGGCACATGTCACTCCGCTGCTCATTGAGCTCCACTGGCTACCAGTTGATGCTCGCATCAAATTCAAAGCTCTTACAATCGCCTACAAGGTGATGACAGAACAGGCTCCTTCCTACCTGCACTCGCTCCTGAAGGCTTACGCTACCTCCCGGCCGCTGCGCTCCTCCAATGAACGTCGCCTCGCTTTACCAAACAAACATTCACACAAAGCAATCCAGACTGTTCTCATACAGAGTTCCCCAATGGTGGAACAAACTACCTTCCACTACCAGATCAGGAGAATCTCTCGCTATCTTTAAGAGACTCCTGAAGACAGAGCTCTTCAAAGAGCACTTACTCTCCTAACACCTCTAACACACTAACTACTTCTAACCTCATCTCCTTCTTCCCCTCCTTCACTCATCTATCCCTTATTTCCCTTTGACCTCCTTTAAGCCCTATCTTAAAATGGTTTATCTTAACTCCTATTACTTTTGTACTTCATTATTGTAAGTCGCTTTGGACAAAAGCGTCTGCCAAATATAATGTAATGTAATGTAATGTGTCAATGCTCTTTCTACAGTGTTGCTTCATGCAGCTTTCCTATAGGCTCCTGGCACCATATATTTGCATATTGGGTGTGGACTCTCCCTTACTTACCCTCTTTGTGTTGTCTGTTGCCGAAAGCTACCTTATCCTGAGCATGCAGTAATTATAGTATACATGTTGATTGGCAGGTCTCAGTGTTGTAGAGCTGTAAGGGCACATTAACTTTATTCTGTGTTTCTGGTGATCACAGTATGCAGATCTGGAGCTACAGAGTTACTCTTTACAATGTTATAGAGCAGAACTTGAAAAAATTAATTACATTTTTGTTGTGTGAACAAAACTTAACTTGACTGATTCAAGTTGTCATCTAGCTTTGACTCAGTTACGTTGAAATTTAAAATGTTATGTATTTACAACTTAACTGAGTCAAAGCTAAATGATAACTTGACTGAGTTAAGTTAAGTTTCGTTCACACAACAAAAATTTAATTAACTCAACAGTTTATTTCAAGTTCTGCTCTACAACATTGGAGCAGTATAGGAGTAAAGAGTACAGAGTGAGCCAATGAATATTTTTTTTACAGTGACCAAATCACAGCCTTGATGTTATTCGCAATAAAACACTCCCTCTTGTGTTCTATTGCTTAATTAAATATTAGGTGATAACTGATCCGTTTTTTGTCATATTTATATAATTCACACATTTTATGCATTTTTTTTTTTCAACAACAGTAAATGTAATGTGGAGTAACATGTTCAGGTTGCAAAGTGACCTTTGGTTGGATTTAACTAATAATAAACAGACGTACAGAAAAAATGTATTTCGTTTTTTTTGGTTATTAACTGTGATTAATTCTCAAATGTTGTTCTAAGTCACTATAGGGCGGGCTTTGATTCATTTTAGCAAATATGCCCCCCCCCATGTCAAACCCACTCCTATGCCTTTGAGTAAATGTATGAGCAGTGATCGTCTCCCTCCAGCTCCGGTCTATCTAACTGCTTTAACTCCCCGAGTTCAGCAAGAGCCACCGCAGACTTTACCCAATCCGCTCCAATGAGACCCATAAAAGCTTATGAAATGAGGCCGGGACCTTCGGAAGCACAACAACAACGCGGGAAATTGGTTTTTATGTGAGCTGAACAAACACACCTCGACTTCCGGAGCAGTTTTTTTTTTTTTTTTTTTTTTTCCAGAAAGCTTTGGGAAATGTAGCTGTCCGTAATAGATTGCGCAGCTGAGCGGTTTAATTCGAGGCTGTGGAGGGAAGCTGAATGCAGTGACTGGTGGCCTTTAAAAGTTGATTGTACATTTGTAGCGGGAGAAATGTAGGAAACACTGCCGGGGTATGCTAAGAGACACGAGGGAAGCAATCATGTTTCTATACCAACAGTTTAACCTCCGCTTTTCTTTCTACGTGAAGAAAACACAGAGTACACGGACTGTGATGTTCCTCCTGTTTGTTTTATCAGGCATGTCGTTGTGATGCAGCGCGTCAGGATGCTTCCCGGAGGTGCTCAAGAATCAACAATGAGAGAAACATGTTCCAGCCATGTTTGAGCTTCTTGATGTTAAGCAAACCTCTCGGCAGCAGTGAAGATAAATATTTCGGTGACATTTCAGTTCAAAGACACACTGTAAAAAAAAAATTCATGTTGAAAATATGTGTAATACAAGGTAATTTTGTATGGCGTCACATCAATGTCAAAAGTCGGGGGCGCAAAAATACCAGGTGAAAAAAAATTACCAGCGTGTTTTAACATTTTGCGTGTGTAAATTAACTTCTTGTGAACACAAATGTGAAACTAGCAAAAAAAAGGGAATAGTGTGTGCGCTGAATAAAATGTTGCTCTCGAGCTTAATTTTTCTCCTCTCGGGTGCTTTTTATCTCGGGTGAATTATCTGCAGCAGTAGTTTGTGCCAGACTGACTTTTTTGCATTCGAGTTTTAAAGGGGTGGTTTTGACAGGTTGGGGCGGGGCCGGGGTCATCTCCCACAGTGAACGCTATTGGCTGATATCTCCAGGGTTCGTGATGGAGGAAAGAGAGACGGCAGAAGAGTTAGCTAGCTGGCTATGCTAACATCCAAACAACCCACTCTCCGGCTCTGTTAGTCCGGGTTTAGTGCCTGCAGCAACCCGCTCTGTCTGCCCAGGCTTTTACCTGTAGCGTCCGTCTCTCACCGGGAGCGACCGTCTCTCGCCCGTAGCGACCGTCTCTCGCCCGTAACGACCGTCTCTCGCCCGTAGCGACCGTCTCTCGCCCGTAACGACCGTCTCTCGCCCGTAGCGACCGTCTCTCTCCTGTAGAGACCGTCTCTCTCCTGTAGCGACCGTCTCTCGCCCAGAGCGTCCGTCTCTCGCCCGTAGCGTCCGTCTCTCACCGGGAGTGACCGTCTCTCGCCCGGAGCGACCGTCTCTCTCCCGGAGCGTCCGTCTCTCGCCCGTAGCGTCCGTCTCTCGCCCGTAGCGACCGTCTCTCGCCCGTAGCGTCCGTCTCTCGCCCGTAGCGTCCGTCTCTGGCCCGGAGCGACTGTCTCTCGCCCGTAGCGTCCGTCTCTCGCCCGTAGCGTCCGTCTCTCGCCCGTAGCGTCCGTCTCTGGCCCGGAGCGACCGTCTCTCGCCCGGAGCGTCCGTCTCTCGCCCGGAGCGTCCATCTCTCGCCCGAAGCGTCCGTCTCTCGCCCGTAGCGACCGTCTCTCGCCCGTAGCGTCCGTCTCTCGCCCGTAGCGTCCGTCTCTGGCCCGGAGCGACTGTCTCTCGCCCGTAGCGTCCGTCTCTCGCCCGTAGCGTCCGTCTCTCGCCCGTAGCGACCGTCTCTCTCCCATAGCGACCGTCTCTCGCCCGGAGCGTCCGTCTCTCGCCCGGAGCGTCCATCTCTCGCCCGAAGCGTCCGTCTCTCGCCTGTAGCGACCGTCTCTCGCCCGTAGCGTCCGTCTCTCGCCCGTAGCGTCCGTCTCTGGCCCGGAGCGACTGTCTCTCGCCCGTAGCGTCCGTCTCTCGCCCGTAGCGTCCGTCTCTCGCCCGTAGCGACCGTCTCTCTCCCATAGCGACCGTCTCTCGCCCGGAGCGTCCGTCTCTCGCCCGGAGCGTCCATCTCTCGCCCGTATCGGCCGTCTCTCGCCCGTATCGGCCGTCTCTCGCCCGGAGCGACCGTCTCTCGCCCGGAGCGTCCGTCTCTCGCCTGTAGCGACCGTCTCTCTCCTGTAGCGACCGTCTCTCTCCTGTAGCGACCGTCTCTCGCCTCCAGGACACGATTCCCTTTTTTTGGCTCGCCAGTTTCACATTTGTGCTCACGAGAAGTTTTTTCACCTGGTATTTTTGCGCCCCCGACTTGTATTTTCCCCCCCTCGACTTTTGACACAATTGTGTAAGATTTACACAAAATAATGGAGTAAACAACTGAATGGATCACACTTTCACCTTGTAGGTGAAAATCCACACTGTTATCTAATTTTCAGCAGTAAAGCATACTTCAGAAAAGCTATTAAATGTCAGTGAACATTGTGCATCTTATGTACTTACAGTTCATGTCTATTTTGGGTAAAAAGTACCAACACTAGTATACAGCTCTGGTAAAAATAAGAGACCACTTAAAAATGATGAGTTTTTTTGATTTTACCAAATTAAAAACCCTATGGAATATAATTCAAGAGGAAGATGGATGATCATAAGCCATCAAACCAAGCTGAACTGCTTGAAATTTTGCACCAGGAGTGCAGGCATGAAGTTATCCAAAAGCAGTGTGTAAGACTGGTGGAGAAGAACATGCCAAGATGCATAAAAAATGTGATTAAAAACCACAAGCGTTATTAAACCAAATACTGATTTTTGAACTCTTAAAACTTTATAAATATATAACCTTGCTTTCTTTGCATTATTTGAGGTCGGAAAGCTCTGCATCTTTTTTTCTATTGTTCTGTTATAAGAACATATCATAAAAAATGCTTACTAGAAATCCTTATTTTAAGTGAAAGCTGTCTTTACTTCCCAATGCAAAGGTTGCCATTATTGATAAGACTACACACTGATGGTTAATTAGGAGTGGGGGCACACTCGTTATGCAAATAAATCATGCCATGAACCAAAAGGGAAGTTGTTCTGCCTGTGTGATGTAGTATGAAATGTTAAGTAAATTTAATTTGTTAAATGTATGTAATATGTCCTCACAATACAGAGTAAACTCTACTCAAAATAAACTGAGCTCAAACTGTTACCTCTCTTTTTGTAAGTAAATTTTGTAAGCTGTTTTTTTTTTTTTTTTACAGTGCAAATATTCACACTTCAGACTAGAAAACCTTAGTGAACCTTGGTGTTAATGACTTCTACATGAGCCAGGTGTTAAAAGTGTTGCACCTGAGGAGGTGTGGTTGGATGTGTAGGTTCCTCAGGTGATTTCACATTCAAAAAAAAGGCTTGAAAAGTTTCCAGCTTGGAAAGATTCCAGAAAACCCCAGAAGACATGAGGTAAAAGCTAGAAAAAAACATTGTACCATAAGACCGGATAATTTCAATTTACTTAAAAAAGTTACATAATCGGTATCGAAAACTTAAGGTAGCGTAACTTAGAACATCAAGTTATTACAACTAAATGGGAAGTTGATTTAACTTTTTAATTTTTGTTGTACTGTAAGACCGGATAAGTTGAGTTTACTTAACTATTTTTGTAAAACAACCAGTTTACTCAAACGTTTGAGTTGAATTTACTTTAAAAATTTGAGGAAACTGGTAATGGTAAATTACAAGTAAAGGAGAAGTTGATTTATTTGTAAGGTAGACCAGGGGGTAATCACTACACACTGATGGTGAGTGTTGGACAAACCCAGTATGCAAATAGATTGTGACAGAAGCCAATGGAAAAGAAGCTGTTAATGGCAACAGATTAAACTCAGTTATTATAAGTTGGTTCAACTCAAAGATCTCAGTTTGAATGATACAATATATGCGCCCAAAAATGTTCAACTAACTCAAAATAGTTGAGTATTGTTTAGAAATATCCAAATTTATGTAAAACAGACTTAAATCATTTGAGTTCAAACAACGTATGAGTTCACAGTGTATATAATAATTGTGAATAGCTGTTGATTTAACATGGTAAACAATTCTTATTTGCAGAGGTGGAAAGTAATGAAATACATTTACCCAAGTTATAATAGTTGTAACTGAGTAGGTTTTATGAGTAATTTGTCGTTTTTAAAGTAGTTTTTAAAATAGGTAATTTTACTTTTACTCAAGTACATTTTAACACAAGTAATTTACTTTGCTACATTGGAAAACTCCCAATTAACTCCCAATATTTTTACTGAGTAAAAAATAAAATGCTGGGGGAATCAAATACATCAAATAATTAAAATTAACTATGTAACTTTTACTCAAAGTACATTTTAAATTCAGTACTTTTTACTTTTACTCAAGTAGATTTTTAGATGGGTACTTTTACTTTTACTTGAGTAGAATTTTAGCAAAGTAAAGGTACTTTACTTAATTACAATTTTTCAGTACTTTTTCCACCTCTGGTTATTTGTAGGAAGGGTATAACCCTTGATCATCCAAACTCTCACAAGCAAAGTGTAGCACAACTGACCATACAAATAAACTTATTGGTAGCTGTCTTTTGGGGCTTAAGAGTTTATTTGTGGGGAAGGATGATGTGGTTTATGGTTGAGCAGTGCTGCAACCTGGGTAAGTAGTGTAAAAAACAATGGATTCATTTATACGCCATTTTCCGTATTAGATTTTTTACACCCCAGTAAAAATTAGTTCCATGAACTTTTGTAGTTACAGTATAAATAATCCCTATTCAAGCTTTCACAAACTAGGCATGATCTGGCATGGCCATACCCAGAACAATTTTCATTGGTCACTGATGGTTTGGGCCTTGAGAGTGCCTTTCTTTTTTGCCTGAAAATCCCAAATACTCATGAAAGCAGCCTGCGGGAAGGCAGAGTTGGACGTCCAGCACATTAAGCACCGCCCACTACCATCCGCACAGTGTTTTTGTATTGGTTAAGCATTATATTTAAAGTCAGAATAAAAAAATATATTATTAATCAATAAAAAAATGCACAATGTTTGAATATTGGTTAAACATCCGAAAAAAACCTAATAAAAAACAACCGCTAACTGCCCTGTACAAGGTTTACTTCCATTTAGAGGCGGAGCTAAGACATAACGCTGACAAAGTGGGCGGGACTGGACGATATGATGCTGACAAAGTGGTAGGGGCTGGACGATATGACGCTGACAAAGTGGGCGGGACTGGACGATATGACGCTGACAAAGTGGGCGGGACTGGACGATTTGACGCTGACAAAGTGGGCGGGGCTGGACGATATGATGCTGAAAAAGTGGGCGGGACTGGACGATATGATGCTGACAAAGTGGGCGGGGCTGGACGATATGATGCTGACAAAGTGGTAGGGGCTGGACGATATGATGCTGACAAAGTGGGCAGGGCTGGACGATATGACGCTCACAAAGTGGGCGGGACTAGACGATTTGATGCTGACAAAGTGGTAGGGGCTGGACGATATGATGCTGACAAAGTGGGCGGGGCTGGACGATATGATGCTGACAAAGTGGGCGGGACTGGACGATATGATGCTGACAAAGTGGTAGGGGCTGGACGATATGATGCTGACAAAGTGGGCGGGGCTGGACGATATGACGCTGGCAAAGTGGGCGGGACTGGACAATATGACGCTGACAAAGTGGGCGGGACTGGACGATTTGATGCTGACAAAGTGGGCGGTACTGGACGTTTTGACGCTGGCAAAGTGGGCGGGACTGGACAATATGACGCTGACAAAGTGGGCGGGACTGGACGATTTGACGCTGACAAAGTGGGCGGGACTGGACGATTGACGCTGAAAAAAAGTGGGCGGGACAGGACGATTTGACGCTGACAAAGTGGGCGGGGCTGGACGATATGACGCTGACAAAGTGGGCGGGACTGGACGATATGATGCTGACAAAGTGTGCGGGGCTGGATGATATGACGCTGGCAAAGTGGGCGGGACTGGACGATATGACGCTCACAAAGTGGGCGGGACTAGACGATTTGACGCTGACAAAGTGGTAGGGGCTGGACGATATGATGCTGACAAAGTGGGCGGGGCTGGACGATATGACGCTGACAAAGTGGGCGGGACTGGACGATTTGACGCTGACAAAGTGGTAGGGGCTGGACGATATAATGCTGACAAAGTGGGCGGGGCTGGACGATATGACGCTGACAAAGTGGGCGGGACTGGACGATATGATGCTGACAAAGTGGGCGGTACTGGACGTTTTGACGCTGGCAAAGTGGGCGGGACTGGACGATATGACGCTGACAAAGTGGGCGGTACTGGACGTTTTGACGCTGGCAAAGTGGGCGGGACTGGACAATATGACGCTGACAAAGTGGGCGGGACTGGACGATTTGACGCTGACAAAGTGGGCGGGACTGGACGATTGACGCTGAAAAAAAGTGGGCGGGACTGGGCGATATGACGCTGACAAAGTGGGCAGGGCTGGACGATATGACGCTCACAAAGTGGGCGGGGCTGGACGATATGACGGTGATAAAGTAAGCGGGACTGGACGATATGATGCTGATAAAGTGGGTGGGGCTGGACGATATGACACTTGACTTTAGAGCATGTCAATGTACAGCACACTTGCACAATGATATGTTTGGAGAAAAAAAAGGAATGTACACCAACATTAAAAGCCAACTCAGCCCTGTCGACTGTGAAGCATGGTGGTGGGAGCATCATGGCTAGCAGCTGCTTTGATGCATTTGGGGCTGGATGCCTTGAAAAAAAAACAAATTTAAGGAAGTATCAGAACATCTTTGAAGAAAAAAAGGCAGGAGTCCATAACCTTAAGCTGATGAGATGTTGGGTGATGCAACGAATCAGCAACAGTAAAATAGCTGGAACAGGATATTAGTGGTTTGGAAGAGCGTTCCAACTTTCCACACAAGATGTTATCTAGCTTCTGTAATAATTAAGCAATAAAGAAGATTGTAAATACAGATTTCATTTTACTTTTGAACTTCACTTTGATTTTGATTTCCATATCATTAACTGTTGGGCTCTAAAGCTGCGCTGTTTCTGCCGCTTCGAGCCGTCATAGATGAGCAGATTAAAAGCCCATTTTTCTGAAGCCCTGGACAGGTCTGAAACAGCCTTGGCTGTCCTGTGATATTAGGCAGCAGTTTGGAGGATGATTGCATTTCCAGATGCCACTGACCAGATAAAACAATTACCCAACCATCAGACGAGCCGACTCTTGGCCCAAGACGTCAGAGCGGGCCTTAAAATCCATCTGTGTTAGATTAGGAGATGACACAGGATGGTGGAGGGATGATGATGATGGGGCTGAGCTATGCTACGCTACGCTGAGGCGTTTGGAAAACGGAGGTTTTTGGAAAGTGATTCCTGTCCAGGCAAAAGAAACCTGTAAGATCTGCTCTCCTCAAAATGTATACACAAGATTTAACATTTAAAACTGACATTTACTGAGTTTTACTCAGTTATAGATAATTAAACAACTAGAGCTACGAGGCTAATGTGGCTAACACGTAACAGAAGTTTAGTTTTATGTTGCATTGATTAGCATGATGCTAACTGCATGACAAAATCATCATCAAATACACTACTCGAACCATCGCTAATAGATTAGCTTATGTTTCTGATGCTGTATAGCTTTCCATTCTTTATGAATATGGACTTCAAGACAAAAGGGTAACACAATTTAAAGATTACCTACATAGGGATATACACTGTAAACCCATTATCTGTCTAAACTTAAATCAATTAAGCATGTTTTATGTTAAAATTGGATATTTCTAAATTACTCAACTATTTTGAGTTAGTTGAACATTTGTGGGCACATATATACATTCAAACTGAGATCTTTGAGTTGAACCAACTTATAATAACTGAGTTTAGTCTGTTGTCATTAACAGCTTCTTTTCCATTGGCTTCTATCACAATCTATTTGCATACTGGGTGTGTCCAACAGTTTCTGACTAACACTCACCATCAGTGTGTAGTGCTATTCCTTCTGGGCTGCCTTAAAAATAAATCAAGTTCCCTTTGATTTGTAATAAGTTGATGTTTTAATTTATGCTAACTTAAATTTTCATTTCACATTACTTAAAAAGTTTGAGTAAACTGACTGCCTTAAAAAAGGTAAGCAAACTCAACTTATCCGGTCTTACAGTATAACAAAAATAAAAAAGTTAAATTAACTTCCCATTTAGTTGTAATAACTTGATGCTTTAAATTATGCTAACTTAAGTTTTCATTCCCCATTACTTAACTTTTTAAAGTAAATTCAACTTATCCGGGCTTACAGTGTATGATACGTGCATATACTGTTAAAACGCTTCATAGTTTCAAGTTTAAAATGAAAAGATTCTGATAAAATTATAATATATGTTTTTAAGTTAACCTTTCTTGATGTTTTTGTACTCCTTAGTACATTGTACAAATCATACATCTAGTTTATGTGCATAAAAGGTGTGTCCCACTACCTTCACTCACCATCAGTGTGTAGTCTTGTCTGACCAAAGTCTTGAAAGTCAGAAAGGAAGCAGTGCAGGTTTGTTTTGTGTTGAGAAACAAATAAACACCAGTTAATCAACTTTTGCAAGTAATAAAAACATCACGTATAATTCCTACTGTCAACTATGTTTTTATTTCCACTTTTAAAGAGCCTCTAAACCTTAAATCGCACAGCAGCAGCTACAGCACAGCCAATCAGCTCTCCGTCCTGCCCCATCTCTAAACCCATACATCAGCTTTTTTTAAATTCAAGCTGAGGATGGGGCCAGCAAAAATCAGGGGCTTTAGTGTGCCTTTAAGTGGAAACCGAATAAGGAAGGAAAGGAAGCCTCAGTTGACAAGAGTTAAGAGTGGGGAACATGCACATTGTGCAATGAAGGAACTCTGAGCTGGATTGTTTTTCCTATGAAAGTAGAACTTAGTCTGGCAGAAAGGATACAATTTAATTAAATTTTTCATTATAATACTTACTAGTCTTGCCTTAATTATATTAAAGGGAAGGCAGCCCTGGTCAATATAACTACACACTGATGGTGAGTTAGAGAACACACCCACTATGCAAATAAATTATGCTGGAAACCAATAGGGAGGAAGAAAAGTTAAGCAAAATTTCTCTTATTTTGTGCAATTTGTGTTTGTTCAAAACCAGTTCATCACTTGTTTATAAATAGTGAGTTTAGAGTCCTTTTGGGGGAAAAGAGCTAAAATAGTTTTCATTAGTACGTTAAACACATTTATTTGAGTAGAGTTTACTCCATATTTTAAATTAATACGACCTAAATTAAATAGCTAAGACACATTAAAAAAGTCATATATTTCCTATTAGCCCTTGTCATCCTTTATTTGCATAATGGGCGTGCCCCTCCCAAACCCCGTAACTCACCATACCTGTGGACACTTAACCTACCAGGGCCACTGTCTTATTTTTCAAGGGTTCAGTGCTTGGTTGCAGTGGTTTAGGCTCGTAGTGTCAATTGCAATTTTACACAGAAAAAGGTAAAACACAAATGTTTCAAACATATTTTACACATATATGTTTCAAAGTGATTTTAAAATGAGACGTGATATACAGAGAGAATGTTTATTGATGTTTTTAGGTGATGTAAAGTAAAAATAAGTATCAAGAAAGTGGAAAAACATCTGACACCCAAAAAGTGCGTGAAAAATTGTATTTTGTGTAAAATGTAAAAAAGTGCAAAATGCAATTTACTCTACTGCAAAGCAGTAACTTTGTAGCATCTCTGCTTCTAGTGTTTTACTGTTCATTTTTGGTGGAATTTTATGGTGCATCATTGGCAACTAAAGACCCCAAATATTTAAATCACACAATGGTTAATAGTAAAGATTAATTACAGCATTATAATGTGCTTATTTTTGCCCAAACTTGCTCAAAAATTTTAATTCTCTAATGCATTTACATGCATGCATTTAAGCGGTAATATACTGTATTTTTGTTCTCCATCGTGAATTGGTATACTTTTGCAATTTTTATTGCCAACTTTTTTAGCTGTTAACTTCCTGTAAAATGTACAAGAAAGGTAAAATTGCATCAGTTTAGTACAGTGTAGTCTTTACTGCAGGGATGTCTAATCTTATCTGCAAACAGCCAATCAGAAGCATGTGTTACCAGCTATTTAAAGACTGACCAGTTAAATAAAGAAGTAAAATGAGGTGCTCTATAGCCACATTAGCCCTGTACAGATAAAACTGGAACATCCCTGCTTTACCCAGACAAACTTCAGCCTTCAGGACAGCTGCTACTGCTGAGCTAATGTACTTAGCTTCATGTTTATAGACACTAGTGTGTCAGAAAGCTCATAAGCAGTTCCGCTAGAACATAATACAAATGCAAATGCAGGGTTTTCAGGGTGATTTAGTGTGTAAGGAGTTATTTAGTGCTTAATTTGTGCTTATTAGCTTCCATTAGCCTCGTTTTCTACATTAGCCTCTAGCGCAAAACTGAAGAAGTGAACTTTGCAATGGAAATTTTGGCAGATTTGTCTTTTTTTTTTTAGCTAATTGAATGGGAGGAAGGTTTGCATGTAGATTGTTTTGGAGGATGTTTTTGGAGGTCATTATCTGTGTACACTATATGAACATTAAATCTACAGGAGGTTTATGACATTCCCTTTTAAATCCATAGGCATTAATCTAGAGTTGATTCCCTCTTGTGCTTATGTTACACACATCTTTCCTATTGGCTCCTGACCTTATTTATTTGCATAAGTGTCATGTCTCTCGACCCCTAACACCATTAATGTGGACTCTTGTTAATCAGGTCTATCTTCTCTTTGGTTACGCAGATTCTGTGAAAGCGAGTTGTTTGGCCGTAATGTTATAAACTGTAAGAAAAAGTTTATTAGGTAGTAGTATTATTGGTTTTTTTTTTTGTATTTTTTGCAAGGCGTGGCTTTTTGTCACCATGGAAATACAGCACATTTATCCTTTTTTTATTAATAAATTGAGTGGAAGGAAAGTTTGCATGTCAATTGTTTTGCAGTTTTAGGAGGTCAATTATCTCTGTACACTATGTAAATAGAAGTATTAGGACTAAAAATTAAACCTATTGGAGGTTTATGACATCCCACTCTGTGTTTATGTTACCCAGAAGTTACACACATCTTTCCTATTGGCCTCTGACATCTTTTATTTGCATAACGACCATGTCTCCCCACCCCTAATACCATCATTGTGGACTCTTGTACACCAGGGCTATCTTCTTTTGGGCAGTAAAACTGCTATGATGGTTGATTGCTTGACCACAGTGTTAAAGGCTATAAGGACAAATCACCATTTTTGACTGCATGGAAATTGGACAGATTTGCCATATAATGGTTAATTGTTTGGCTGTAAGAGCAAGTTGCTGTTTTTTTTATTTCAAAACATGACTTTATACTGGCTGAGAAATGAAAAGCGAAAGTGCAACGTTGTCTGTGCATGTATTTTTGCAGCAGAGATCGGGCGGATTTTTATTTTTTGTTTTAATTAATTAAATGAGAGGACAGTTTGCATATGGTTTTGGAGATCACAAAAAAATTGGGACTTCAAATATGGCATCCCATTCTAAATCTGAAGTTGATTCTCTCTTGCGCTTATTGAGTCAGCATAGCATATGTTGACTTTTATGCAGTATGTGTCTCCTCGCTCTGATGCGTTATGTGGTCTTTATGTTTTAAAAAAAAACACTCATAGCTGATACACTCTAAAAAGTGATTTTGTGTTTTAGTCAGAAGAACTAATAATTTTTGTAAGTTGAGTGAACTTATTGACCAGTACAACCAGTAGAACTTCAACCTGAATACTTGCTTATTAAACCAATGAAAAAATCTGATTTGAACCAAATTGAAGTATAATACACGTTTGAATGCTCTTTCTACAGTGTTGGTTCATACAGCTTTCCTATAGGCTCCTGGCACCATATATTTGCATATTGGGTGTGGCCTCTCCCTTACTTACCATCTTTGTGTTGTTTGTTGCCCAAAGCTACCTTATCCTGGACAGGTGTTAGTGTAATATATGTGTTGATTGCCAAGCTTCAGTGTTGTAGGCTTGTATATGTATATGTATATGTGTATATATATATATATATATATATATGTATGTATGTATGTATATATATATATATATATATATATATATATATATATATATATATATATATATATATATATAAAAACCTGTCGAGTTAGTTAAATTGTTGTTGTGTGAACAAAACTCAGTTAAGTTGAATAAATGTAACAAATTTATCATCTAGCTTTGACTTAGTTAAGTTGAATAAACTTAAAATTGTATAGATTTACAACTAGATAATGAATTAGTTACGTTTATTCAACTCAACTGCCTTTTGTTCACACAAAAACAGTTTAATTAAAGCTACAGTTTAAAAAAAAAAAGTGGACTTTTTGTGGAATTTTAGTGTATTTAATATGTGTATGAATATACTAAATGATATATACACACACATATATATACACATACATATATGAAAAGAGAGGAAGTGAGAGAAGGAAATGTCAAGTCTGACAGGTTAATGCCACAGCAGCATAAAACTGAACTCTGCAACTATAATAACTAAGAGTAATTTGCTCTGACAATCAACCCATATATTCCTCTAAGGCACGCCCAGGATAAGGTAGCTTTGGGCAACAGGCAACAGAAAGATGGTAAGTAAGGGAGAGGCCACACCCAATATGCAAATATATAGTGCCAGGAGCCTTATGGGAAAGCTGTATGAACCAACACTGCAGAAAGAGCATTGATATATTAGTATAGAAAAGTTGGTTGAAATCCCATTTTTTCTTTGGCTCAACAAACATTTTCAAGTTTTCAGGTTGAAGTTAAAATCATTTTATTGAGTTGTTCTGACCGGTAAATTCACTCAACTTCATAATATTAGTTCTCCTGACTAAAACACAGAATCACTTTTCAGAGTGTAGAGCGTTTTTGCATTTAGGCTAAAAAGTTTAACTTTGGTCACATCTGACAACAGGACCTTCTTCCACAGGTTTGCTGTGTGCCCTAAAAGGCTTGTGACTCCAAACTGCAAACGCCACTTCTTACCTATCTTTCCTTTTTTAACAAAGGTTTTTTTCTTGCCACTTTTCCATAAAAGCCAGATTAGTAGAGTGCACGACTTATAGTTGTCTTGTGGACAGAGTCTCCCAGCTGAGCTGTGGATTTCTGCAGCTCCTCCAGAGTGACCATGGGCCTCTTGGCTGCTTCTCTGATCACTGTAACTGCATCCAGTTTTGCCACAATTTTAGGTAAATGAGTATAGACTTCCAGAGCCTTCAGGAACTACAGTTTATCTTAGCATCTGTGTTATTCTGCCCCCTCAACCAGAGAAATGCACTGAAAACAATCCATCAGAATTTGATGAACCGTTTGATACCTCTACCTCAGACGGCCTCCAGCCCCGTGTTAACTGTAGCTAAATTGGCCTGCATCTGTTTGTCCACCTGCTAGCCGTCTAATGAAATGCTTCCCTCCGCAGAATTAATTGAATTCGGCCGCACGCTGACATTTCCTAATTTCCCAGCAAATGTGTCTCTCCCGCGCTCAAACAGGAAGATATCACTCTGCTCGTTCGTTGCGGTGGGTCGTGGTGGGGGCTGGAGGAGGGGTACGGGGGCTGTAAACTGGAATAAAACTGGAGGGGCGTTCTTTCAGACAGAACAACGTGGCCTAGCATGCGGCGGACGGCTAATTAAAAACAACAGGGGACGCGCTTCCTCAGCCTGACGCTGCGCTAACGCTACAATTATCTCCACTATATTCCAAAACAGTCAAACAACACTGTTTATACCAGAGATCAACACACATCTCTCTCTCTCTCTCCACATACTTCTGATTCTCTCTCTTCTTCCTCTGTATCTCTACCCCCCTTTTCTTACCTTCTCCATATTCCTCTTTCTTTTCTCCCTCTTTCCTCATTCTTTTCCCTCTCTTACCTGGCAAATTTTTCTCTTTCCTTATGTTTCTATTTCTATCTCTGTGATCTCACCCTGTCTCTATCTTCTTATCTTTCAGTTTCTGCATCTCTTTCTTCTTCTCTCTGTCCCTATACTTCTCTTTCTGCCACTCGCTCGTCTTTCTCTTTCTGCCACTCTTTCTGTTTCTCTCATATTTATATCTCTGTCTTTCTCATCTTGCTATTTCTGCTGCTCTCTTTCATTCTTTTTTCTGTCACTTTCTCTCCTTTTGCCTATTTCTGCTTATCTTCTTATTCTTTTCTTTCTACCTCTCTCTTCCTATCTTTTTCTTTCTGCTTCTCTCTTTCTGTCTCTCTTCTAATTCTTCTCTTTTCATATCACTATCCTTATCTTTTTACTTCTGCTTCTCTCTTTCTGCCTTTCGCTCTCTCCTTATCCTTCTCTTTCTGCCTCTCTCTTCTTATCTTTTTCTATATTCTTCTCTCTTTCTGCCTCTCTCTCCTTATCATTTTCTTTCTGCCTCTCTCTTTTTGTTTTTCTTTCTACTCTCTCTCTCTCTCTACCTCTATTTATTCTTTTTATACATCTACCTCCTTATCCTTCTCTTTCTGTATCTCTTTCTATCTCATGATCTCTCTTTTCCTCTGTCTGCTCCTCACTCTCCCCCTCCTTTCTCTGCCCTTTTCACTCTTTTCCCTCTCTCATCCTTTTGTTTCTGTTTGTCATCTTTTTTCCCCACTCTCATGCTTTTCTTTCTGCTTCTCACTCTCTTCCCTCTCTCTCGTTCTTTTTTTCTGCCTCACACTCTTTTTCCCCTCTCTCACCCTTTTCTTTCTGTTTCTCGTTCTTTTTCCCCTCTCTCATTCTTTTCTTTCTGTTTCTCACTCTTTTCCCCTCTCTCATTCTTTTCTTTCTGTTTCTCACTCTTTTCCCCTCTCTCATCCTTTTCTTTCTGTTTATCATTCTTTTTCCCCTCTTTTATTCTTTTCTTTCTGTTTCTCACTTTTTTCCCCTCTCCCATCCTTTTCTTTCTGTTTCTCACTCTTTTCCCCTCTCTCATTCTTTTCTGTTTCTTACTCTCTTCCCCCTCTCTCATCCTTTTCTTTTTTCTTCTCACTCTCTTCCCCCTCTCTCATCCTTTTCTTTTTGCTTCTCACTCTCTTTCCTCTCTCTCGTCCTTTTTTTCTGCTTCTCACTCTTTTCCACCTGCTCATCCTATTCTTTCTGCTGTCCTTGCTCTCTCTACCCTTCACCTTTCACTCTCTGTCCTTGTCAAAATTATTTCCTCTCTCCTCACATTCTCTCTTTCCTTCTCTCTATCTCTATCATTTTCCTTCTCTTTTTTCCACCCTGGATTCTTTTTTCTCTTTCTCTCTCTCCTGTCTCTTCTCTAACCCTCCTTCTCGAATGTACCTGTACCTATATCAGGTGTGTGAACTCAGGTCTGACTGACATTTAATTTTCTCTCCTTCATATGTTTTAAGCCTCTCTCGCTCTAAAGAGAGAGATAGAGAGAGGGAGGGGTGGGGGTTTAAATAAGGAGGTTCTGACCTCTTTAACTCCGCTGTGCCACTCTGGCTTTAAAGAGCGATAAGATTAAATGTGAGCTTTTAAATTGAAGGCATTAGTTATTGAGTTGCAACGTCGATGTCATGAAGCCGCACTATTACCATATTAAACCGCCGCGAGAGCTACTGTGCGACTGTACTGTATTTAGCTTTAGCGCGTCCGTACAGCATTACCATAACAAAAGCTGAAAGGACGGAGCCACGAGGAACCTTAAACTTCCCTCCTCTGCCGCGGAACACTGGGCCGAGAACGGGCCCGACTCTGAATGGAGCCGTGAATGAGATTTTCTCTTGCAGCTGCTTCTGCAATCATCTCCGCTCACAATGACGCCCCCTCCACTCCGTCACGCGCCCGCCAAGGCCGCCATACCCACCAGATTTATATTCCAGATTAATGCCCACTACAGCATTCACCTGTTCAATCTCCTCCATACAAACTCCTACACATCCAGCCCGGGGTCACTGGAGACACGCAGGGTAAATGTAGATGCTCTGACCTTTGACCTTATCTCTTTTTCAGACCTGTGTGAAGTTAAAGTGATAGTTGTGAGAAAAATCTCATTTACTGAAGAAAATTCTGCAAACAAAGTAGGTACATGCTATATATTCATGTAAACTTTATAGTCAGGGTTACACTAATGTAAAAAAAAATCAACTGTGTTTAATATTATCGCAAGCCGTGAGACTCGGCTCACGCAAACAGTCACGTGAACAATGTCAACTACCAATAGGAGAAGAGCTACAGGAAGAGGCATGAATATATTTCATGTAACTGTGTAGAAACGGTTTAAAAAAGAACAGATTTTGCAGTTAATAGGTCTTATATGGTTCTTATTTTAATATGTACAGTATTTTAAACACAGGCAGCACTTTAAAACCATTATATTTGAAGTTATTTTATTTTGCACTACTTTGTCTGATTGTGCAGTTTTATTTTTGATACAAACACGTTTAATAAATACACATTTTGCAAGAATGATGTTCTTTATTGCGTTACTTCTATCTAAATCAAAGACAAATGTACAAGTGTAGCAAAAAAGGGTTAAAAAAAAAGCTTATAGACAAAGTTGAACACAAAACGTAATGTATGAAAAAATATCAAGAACAAACAGCGTGGCAGAAAAATAAACTGCTGATGGTGACAAAAGTTGTGAGTCTCTGGTAAATAAATCACAGTATTGATATATAAACATTATTTGTAATTTAATATGTAACATGTATTGTATTTAAACTCCACCAGAAGCATGATAGGAAATAACCTCAGAAAGAATCTAGTTGTAGTCTTGCAGTTAGTGATCCCCAGTCTTTGCAGAATTTTAGCCTGTGAGTAAAAGTCTGTGATGAGTCTTTAGATGTGAGAGGGTGTCAGACTTCAGTCTGTTAAAAGTCTTTTCAGAGTCTTTTCAAAGTCGTGTAGTGTACAGACAGCTTAGGGTGCTTTCACACCTGCCTCTTTTGGTCCGGACTTTCGGACTTTTCAGTTTGGTCCGAACCAAAGTAGCAGGTGTGAAAGGGGCCGGTCCGGGCCAAAAGACCAGATTTTGGTCCGACCAAGAGAGGTGGTCTCGGTCCGGATCTTCTGAACCCTGGTCCGGTTCGCCTGCAGTGTGAAAGCGCTTTTCTGGGTGGTTTGAACTTTCGGAACAATTACAGGAAGCTGAGCAGGCGTTCCTCAACAACGGCAGCAGAAGAAGAAAAATAAATAATAACCGGAAAAGCAGGAATAATGAGCCGTGGAAGCACATGGGGCGAGTAGGAGACGAAATGTTTAATTGAAATATGATGCGACGAACATGTGAAAAGTGCCTGAAGTTGCTGCTACTGGTATAAAAACCACAATAGTAGCATTACTATGGAGAGGAAATTAATCTATTCATTAATTTTAGCCTTATCCTGGAAAGGTTTTCCACAGAATGAACCACCCGCTGAATTGTCAACATGCCAACGTCAGACGCATGTCCTTCTAAAACCAATCAGCGTCAAGTTAAGGAAAACGCATCGATAAGTGTAAGTGATGATGAAAGGATGTAGGAGTATCACTCAAAGGTCTTTGTTGCGCTCCCTAAACTGCAGTGTGAAAACAAAAATAAGCGGACCTAATATATACAATGTAGCAAACACATGAACCTTGGTTCTGACCACGGTCTGGACTTTCAGGTGTGAAAGCACCCTTAAACTACTATAGACTGAATGGGTGGGGCTAAACTGATATAGTGTAAAGGTAGGATGCTACTATAGGATAAAAAAGACTGACTGAGTAGGGTTTACATCCTGTATGCTAATTGGGTGGGGCTAAACTTAAAAAGCCTAAACAGCAGAGGATAAACTATCATATATGCTAAGTGGATGGTATATAAATTCTGTAAACAGAATGGGCGGGTCTAAGCTGAGTGGGTTTGATTTAAAATGCTACACAGTAAACAAAAAGAGAAGTTAAACAACTTCAGCATTTCCACCAGCTAAGAAAAACATATCACATGCAGAGACAGAGGGAAGGTAGTCTAGAGGAAATGGCTACACAGTGATGGTGAGTGAGGTGGTGATTCAAATACTGGATATTGTGCCAAGAGCCAATGTGGAAGCTTTGAGATGTACTCATTAAGGCTGCACTGCCCAAACATAAGGCATGTAAGTTCATCACCATTCCCTAGAACAGGGGTATTTAATTAGAATTCAGTTTGGTCCAGTTAGAGAAAACTTCATCACGATAAGGTCTGGACCGTCGCCAATCTTAACTTGTGTTATAATTCCGTGTTTTATTCTGTTTACTGAAGAAGCCTATAGTAGTTCTGTCAGTGTTTTATCAACAACTGAAAGACAAAACAAATTACACATACTAGTATATTTCAACAATATGTATTGTTTTAAATAGGCCTCTCACAATATCTACATTTTCAACCTATCATAAAATAAATGGAAACACCCTCAATAATTTAACATATCGAGTCTAATAATGTGAATTTGTATGTTCACTTTGTTTTAAAATGCTATATTTATTCTATTTGATTTTATTTATATTAGAATTATACAGTATATGGAGAAATGTTTGCCAAAATATCAGCTTTTTAAAAAAAAAACAGTAGTTTAATTTTATTTAATATTATTACTGTATCAGACTTTATTATGTTGTGGGTAAAACTGATGGGGGGAGTTGTTAATGCTTTTTGGCCTCTGGGGGTTGCCTTAGTTTTGAGGTAGGGTTGTTTTGGGAGTAGAGAGAGTGCCTGCGAGCTAGGGAGGTTTTTTTTTTCTTGTTCTGATCAGATGGAGTTCTGATCAAGTGGAATATTTTGCACTCTTGTCTCGGTTGTTTCTCTTTAATTCCTCCAAGTAACACCGCTCGGTTACATTACTGTTAGTATGTTTTATAAATGTAGTATTTTAACCCTCTCATGCATGAATTATAATAAACTCAGTCAGGATTTTTTTTCTAAGTGTTTTTATACATCCTTAGGGATGTAAAACAAGGTTTGAAAAAAAAATATATTCTATCTTTATTCGATAAAGAAATATTTATCTGTCCACTCAAGTGTACTTCATGCATTTTTTGTTGTAAAAAAAACACAAATGTAATTCAGTTATACAGTTGTAATATGGTATTCTGTTGGAATAGTGGAACTGAGGAGGATATTGTGACACAAGAAAATGTCTCTGAACCGTAGAACCTTATAGAATCTTGATTGTGACTGGTATTATCATACTGTATTCTTGTCAAGTCTCTGAACTGTTAAGTGAGCATATTCTCTTATAGTATTTTATAGCATGTATCATATTTCCTGTCAAATCATGCTTGTTGCTAATTTCTGAGACTATTTTCTATGATGGTTGCCAAAGCATACAGGGCACAAAGCTACAAGACACTGCATGCAGATGTACTTGGTTCTTCGTGTGCTGGCATTTTATACTTTCTTGAGCTGGGGCCAGTGGTTTCCAGGGGCATACTGGATATTGGGGTGCCCTTAGTTTCAACAGCCTCATCTCCTTCATCTCCGTTCCTCAGCCTCAACTCCCTCAGTAACATTTCCAGACTCACCTTCACTATCACTGCTTGACCCTACTTCTCTGCTTGCAACTGTCTGTACTGGCAGACATTCCTCAATTAAAGAAGTTGATTTACAGCCAAAACATTAAACAATATGAATTATTTTAAAAACAACACTGGAAGTAATTGACATTGCATAAAAGTTGAAAAATAGCTAATGATGCATGATGTACAATTAAGTGGACAGATGATTAATCTACAATTCCCTCAAATATAAAATCAAAATTTCGAAAATCTTTACATAATATGTCACCTTAGATGTTACTTGATGTAATTATATATTTTTTTACCTGCAGTGATATAATTTTATAAAAGGTAGAAACAAAAATAGCCAAGGTGTTTGGTGGTTTTCCCTGTCTGCGGGCCATCTTGATTTCATTGACTTCTTTTTCCCATTACAATGACCAACCAATGGGATTTTTTTGTATAGGATGATGCAATAGCTTCCACTACAGTGGACTTTATGCAGCAGTGCCCAAAATTGCAAGCATATTTAAAGAAAAAAAAAATTTAAACAGCTGTACACTGTAGTGACCTCTATGCATGAAAGGGCTAGTGTTTTTTTCTGGTGCGCATCATCTGTATTAGCTTTTCTCGCTTTATTCTGCCACTTCTCACCGCATGCTTCGCCTGCGTGGCTCCGTGCGCTCGCGTCTGCACAGATCTGATTGGCTGAGGAGAGAGTTTGGTGATCTCACAGCACACGTGATTGGTCTGTGAGTTTACTGCGCTGTAAAGCACGTAAACCATAAAGACAATAAGCGTTACACCGCTTTAAATGAACACGGTGAGAATTAAATCCTTCTCTGTAGTTTATCGGTTCGGGTCCGGATTGGACAACGTCTGGACCGCGGTCCGCCTATTCGTGACCCCTGCTCTAGAAAGTCGCTCTCAACCAAATGGGCGAAGTTAACAATAGCAGAATGGAGGGATCCATTAGAGCACATTAACTCATTGGCTCTCATTTGTTTCTGGACGCTAATTGGCAGTAGTATAAAATGGGCGGGGCTTTTCCAAGATCTAAATAATACAGGGCCCTTTAAAGTGCATTCAAAGTTCATTGGGTACTCAACTTCTCTTCATCCTGTGGCTCATTTCAATCTCCTTTAGAGTAAATGGAGTCGCTCTTGAACGTGGAATAAACCCTGAGGAAACCCTGAAGAAACGCAGATACCTGTCCGTCACCTCGTACCATAACTAACGCGCTCATCGGGTGCTGGATTGCTTCTCATCACTTCAGAGTGACAGCGCCCTCACAGTGAAGGACACGCACGCGGGAACCGCTTACGGCGACCCAGAGTTACAGTAAACATCAGAAGTACAGGAGCCGTTAGAACCGTGTATCCATTATAGTGTTTTTTTCCTCTCTCACACACACACATATATATACACACACATATATACACATACACACACACACAGATTCCTGTAACTCCACTGAAACATAACTAATGCACCTATAATGGAGGAATTATGACAGGTTACACCTTGTCCATTTGGGACTAATTCCAACGTGGCTCTCTAGCGTCTCCAGGGAGGTCTAATGCGGTTACTATGGGCTTTTTTCAGGGGGAAAAGCCTTGATTGCCTGGAAGATGGGATCTGATTTGATATGTCGTTTACATAAGGGCCAGGGGAGTGAGACAGGGTGGCGTTCGGATTCTGCCTAACGCGATTACGCACTCAGCTCAGGTTTTTGCCGTGCCATCTGCCACTGCCGGGGTCCGCACAGGCACATCCACATCCACAGTGTCTCCCGTCCTCCCGCTCTCTCCCTCCACAGAGAGCACTCCGAACGGAGGGATATGAGATTAGAACGGAGAGGCAGAGACAACGCAAACCTCACTTCATCCATCATGATCTCATTAGGTGGACGTTATTTTAGCGCAGGGTTTTGGACAATGTTTTTCCAGCAAACAAAAATATCTAAAAAAACAAAAAAAACAAAAGCATTAAACTAACTTAATTTAATCATGGACAGTGGTTTCACCTGACTAAATTGTGTTTTTTTCTAAACATAAAGATATATTTAGGGCACTACACAAAACCCTGGTGTGACAAAAAAAAAACACAGACTTAAAGCTATAGTTAGATAGTTAGACAGTGCACCTCAAAAAGGGATTATGTTCACAGCTAAACCTAAAGTTTAACTACTTTTTACAAACACAAAAAGCATATAAGCAAATCAGGCTGGTTGTAATTCAGTTTAATTTGTTTTTGTAATCTTTTACACCAGTCCTGAAAAATAAAAACATAAAATCTACAGACGCTTATGAATGAACAGATGGAGGAAAGTTAGTTTAGGGGGAATGGTGAGTAAAACTGGAAACTACACAGTGATGGTGAGTAAAGGGAAAAGAAACACGTCCAATGTGGGAATAGATGGCCAAGAGCCAATAGGGAATGGTATGGGACTAACTTATGAAGGTACACTAAAAAAAAAAAAGTGAAACAACCGTGAAACAACAACTGATTTAAAAAGCATTTTTATGTTGGTCTAAATAAAGAATAATGATTTTTTTGTTGGTTCAAACCTGGTTCAATCCATTCCCTATTAAAACAACCTAAAATAAATTATTTAATTTAAATAATATTTTAAATAATTCATTTCAGAGGTTATGACTTCACATCAGATCACTTCACCTGGAGTTTTTCTGTCAGTAAATCTCTCACGCTTCCCATTGGTTCCCGTCACCACTATTACACGTACAGGGCGTGACCTCCTCCCTCACCATCATTGTGAAGTTGTTCTCCTCAGGGTAAACTTTGAAAGTTTATTTAATTTCAATTGTTGCTTAATATTTGACAATTAAGACTTATCTTTTTTATCTACACTCACAGATATTCCTTTTAAATAAAGGTGCATTTTAAATATATATATATATTTTATTGTTATTTTAAAAACATATTGCAAATGGATTTTTTTGTATGAAGTTGAATGTATGTGTATGTAAGAATGTAAGTTCGTGTATGTGTGTTGTGTGTATGTTTTATAATGATGAAAAAAGAAAAATGTTGGTCCTTCTCTTGTGCTTTTAAGTCATTTGTATGAAATGGTGACAATAAAATACTTTTCAAAAGAAAAAAAAACTTTATTTATTTAAATTATTTATTTATATTATATATGTATTTAAGTAATGCACTTTGGCTGAAAAGGAAGTTACTGAAAGTTTAATAAAAAAATTAAAACAGGATTAAAATCTTTATTTAATTTATTTATCCAAAGGTAAAACTAAATATGGCTCTAAGAAAATTATATTTTTTTCCAGAAAAAAAGTGTAAAAATGGTAGTTATTATAAACCACATTTTTTCTTTGTTTTAAATAACTTTTTACTACTTAGGTTAAATATTATATTACTTGATTTTAAAATAAAATGTTAGATTCTAACTAAATCATTAATATTGGTAAAAAAAAAAAAAATATATATATATATATATATATATAGGTGTAACAAATTAGTGTAAGGCACAAAAGTTTATCACCATGCCCTGGAAAGGCACTATCAAATCTCAAACCACCAATAGCCAATTAAATTTATTATGGCCGTGGCCATGCCAGAGTGTACCTTTTGAATGAGATTGTATATACAAATAGATACAATATAGAAGAAACATTTACATAGCTTGTGAAACATTTACTTGGGTTGTAAAAAACTATATGCATTTATATTTAAATGCAAAATGTAATTGACCTGTTATACCAGGATATATTTTTTATGCAAAAGTCATTTAATGACATTTAATGTCAGTTAGTCTGCGGTAATGGCTTTTTTCTTCTTTATCTATATAGGAATTTGATTGTATTGACAGAAATTAAGAAATATATTGTGATTAAAATTGTTGTCCATGTGGTCCAACATTACATGAATGTCTTACTGGCTTCCAATTATGGTCATAGCTGGTTTTTGATTGTGAAGGGAAACAGTTAAAGCTGCTTAAAGAGCCACTAAACCTTAAACCATATTTTTTCTATTAATAGCTAAAATGTGACTTTTATATGTAATAAAACATACCAGTCCTGCTTAAAAAAATGTATAAACATTTACTAACCTTTAAAAATGACTTTATTGTGGCCTTTATTGCCTGTGGCCTCTGCAGCACCCTCTCTGGTTCAACTGTGCTATAGGCGACACATCACAATATACATATCAGTCAATCAATAATCAATAAGCCATCAGCTCTCACTCCTGTCCTGCCTCTAAACCCATATATCACCCAGTGCCCCTTCCAAACTACCCCTCCCAGTTTTTTAGCCTTTTTCAAATTTGAGCTGATGGTGGAGTCAGCTCCCAGTGCCCCTTTAATCTTGCTAGGCTAACCTAGTGATTGTTTTCTTGCTAATGCTAAAAATAAGCCCTTTAAAACTCTCAAATACATCATTTAGAATGGGCAGAGGCATGCTACGCTTATCATAGCGATGCAGTGTTATTTCTAACAAATATTTAGGTGTAATTTGTCATCATTATCGCAACCTACAATCCTACCACCTCTTATTTTCTTTCAGCATCCGTTTCCATCATCTCAGCTGTCTTCATCCTCACTCTCAGGCTGTTCTCGGCCATTTTCTCATCTGTCAGAATCATTTTCCCATTGTTTTGATGGTCAATTTGCTCTCGGTTGTTACAGTTTGAAGCTAAGGGCGATGCTAGGCTCTTTCTTATTGTCTGTGGCCTGTTTCACCATTGTTTGTTTGTTTGTTGGTTAGTATTGAAGTGCTGTCTGTCTAGTCTGCAATGTTGTAATCACTAATGGTACACTGTAAGAACTGTTCTTTTACAGGCTTTTCCAAAAGCTAAAGTTTAACAGTATTTCTACACTAACAGTATTTCTCTGAAACTTAACAAGAATAACTTGTTTTTTTCTTATCTGTCATGTGATAATAAATATATGGTATATGTGAACTTCCCCTTCTTTGTCTGCTTTTAGTTGTAACAAACTGTGAAATTGAGATTCTGAGAATAGTTCTGAGATATTTCGGTGACTTTTTGGTTTGGTTTATAATCAATTCCTATTTTTTCCCCATAGTTTATTCATTACTCAGGAAGAAGTATAGATAGTAGGGTTTAAAATACTTATGTAGAAGTTGAGATATCAGTTCAAGTTTTTTACTCAAGTAAGATCAAGTCAAGTGAAGTAGTTTTATTGTCAATACTGAATATAGTGCATATGTACATGACATACAGAGAATTGAAATTACGAAAAGTTTATAAAATTAACTAATAGAATTTAAAGTAAAAATTATATATTGCTGTAACAGAAAATAAAATTAAATAAAAGTAACAAAGTAAACGAGTAACAAAAATATGAACACCACACAAGGGTTAAATATTAGAGTATGTGACCTTTTTTTTATTGGCCAGGTCATGTAGACTGTTGGCGGAGTCTCTGTTATCAATGAGCATCATGACATGTGTTGTTTATAGGCACTTAAACAAGGTTAGGTCATTTTTTAAAGAGGTTTTTAAGGTTAGGTCATGTTTTTCTTCAGAAATGTTCCTCATCCCAAAATGTAGTTATTCCATAGCAACACACACCCAAACCTCAGCGCTCAGGTCACCAGACACCATGAGTGTGTGTGTGTGCAAAAGTGTTGAATTATTTATCATACCAGAGTCACACTGAAACGGCCTGAACTAAGCGACCTGGCTCTGGAGGCACGCTGACATGTTTACGTGCTGGCGTTAACAGTGATGATTACTGAAGAGCTGTTCTGTGCTTCCGAGATGATGAAGAGGAAAGAATGCCTTCAGAGCAGCTTCATTAATAAAACGAGTGTAAAAGAGCTGAGAAACAGGTAGTTATCCTCACCTGCCCGCCTGGCTGCAGGCTCACATCAACACCTGCCATCTGTCTTCATTCTCAAAGCAGCCAGTTCAGACAAACACAACACAAACCACTGCTAACAGAGCCCGAAAGTAATTAGACAGTGACACATCTTCTAACAACTATGATCAGGATTGTAGGTTTAAATAGATCTAAATAAATGATCTGTTGGTGTTTTGGTATACAGCTCTGGAAAGAAATCAGTTTTTCTGATTTTGCTCTTTATAGGTATATGTTTAAGTAAAAGGAACATTGTTATTTCATTCAATAAACTTCAGACAACATTTCTCCCAAATTCTGAATAAAATATTGTCACTAAGAGCATTTATTTGCAAAAAATAATAAATGGCTAAATAACAAAAAAGATGCAGAGCTTTCTGACCTCAAATAATGCAAAGAAAACTATTTCATACTCATTAAGTTTTAAGAGTTCAGAAATCAATATTTTGGTGGAATAACCCTGATTTTTAATCACAGTTTTCGTGCATCTTGGCATGTTCTCCTCCACCAGTCTTACACACTGCTTTTGGATAACTTTATGCCTTTACTCCTGGTGCAAAAATTCAAGCAGTTCAGCTTGGTTTGATGGCTTGTGATCATCCATCCCACTCTTGATTATATTCCAGAGGTTTTCAATTTAGTAAAATCAAAGGGTACCACTTTAAATTAAGACTACCTTTATGAAGGGTTTATAAATGGTTTACAATTAGTTTATTAATAGTTACTAATTAGGTCGTTAATGCCTTAAAATCAATCATAATCAAAAGTAACACATACGTAGAAAGGGCAATCATGACCTGTTGTTTGCCAAATAGTGAACCCACAGCCATCTATATATTGTTGCCCTTTCTATGTATGTGTTATAACTGATTATTAATGTTTTATAAGGCATTTACAACCTAATTAGTAACCAAACCATTTATAAACCCTTTATAAAGGTAGTCTTATTTTAAAGTGGTACCAATCAAAGAAACTCTTATTTTTTAAGTACTTTCTTTTTTCTTTTTTTACCAGAGCTGTGTACAGTAAATATAGCTGACCACCCAATGAATGCATGGTAGCCCTGGTGAGCAACACTACACACTGATACATCATTACTACATTTTTTTTGCTGTTTGTGACAAACCAAACCGTGTGAAAATCCGGTACAAATTGGTGGAGTTGTGATTATTATAGATGTAATAAACATCTTCCTCAGTGTAAATTAAAGCACCTTGGGCACAGGGTTGCCTCTTTCAATATGGCGGCCACGCTGACACGCCAGCTCTAATAAACAGCGTCAGTCGATGCAGCATCTATGAGTGAGTTAGCTTGTTATGCTGGCTAACTGGCTAGCGTTAGCGATGCTGTTCTACACAGCGCTCTGCAGTGCCTCTAGTGGTATGGCAGTATGTAAAAAATGCATACTGGTTTTAATTTCCTCTGCGGTATACCCAAATGAACTAGTAGACCGCCCAGCACTAGTTTACTGTATAATCAGAGTAATTTGGTCATTTTTTTTTACAGCGTATCAATGCTGGGATCTCCCAGTTAGCACCACATACTGCTGCAATATCGCTGACACCCGTGGATAAATGAGGGTCTCCACCAGCTTCCAAATCCCAGTTGAACCCCTGTTTACGTCCCCACACCTCACCCCCCTCTGTGTGTGATGTAATGAAAGCACAGAGGAGAGGTCCTCGGAGAGGAAACGTCGGCATGTAGATAAACCACTCTGTGTTTTACCGCGACGGTCCCGGCCAGCGCTGTTGTGAAAACTCAGCGTTCCTCAGCATCGCCAGCGACGGCTGGTGAAATATTGTGCAGCGATAATCAGTTTCTGTCCCTCTGTGAACACACACTCGTCCGCACTCAGCGCTCCAATCGTAATTGAAATCTCCTGATTCCTCTAAGAGCAATTTCACAATTAGAGATCGCAATCATAACAGTGCACACACACACACACACACATACATACGTACAGACAAACAAACACACTCACACACACAGCATTTTCTACATTTCGTTGTAAGAGGCTACAGAAGAGAGAGAGAGTGTGTGTTTGTGTGTTATTGTGTGTTTGTGCTTTTCATCATTGTGTGTTCACAGCTAGCATTAATGCTAATTGAAAAGCTGCTAATACAAAAACACTAATGTACCTATTAAACACTTAGACTGGAGTTCTGACAGAAGAGCAGGAAAATATGCTGAACATGCTGTTATAAAACCGTTATCATAAATTAAAAATAATTCCAGATGTACAATCTGATAGGCTAACACATAGTCACCAGTCAAAAGTTTGGAGACATTTTTAAATCAGTGTTTTTTCATTATTTTAAAATGTTCAGCTCTGTAGATTAATATTAAATTCATCAGAACTATGAAGAAAAACATATGGAATTGTTTAGTTAACAAAAATATATAATATATATGTATATGTTTTATATTTTTAATTTCTTCAAAGTAGCACCTCTTGCATAGACAGAGACAGTTTTGCACAGCTTGGTTGGATTTTCTCAGTCAGTTTTAGTAAAAGATTTCCTGTAATTATAGGACAAGTTCTTGTAAAATTACTAATTATTCCATTTTATTAGGAGTGCATGACTTTTTTAAGAATTAAAATCTGTCGAAAGTTAAAGATTTTATGTAATTTTAGGACAAGTTCTTGTAAATTGACTTATTACTCCATTTTATTAGGAGTGTATGACACTTTTTAAAGAAATTAAATCTGTTGAAAGTGAAATATTTTATGTATTTATAGGACAAGTTCTTGTAAAATTACTAATTATTCTGTTTAATAAGGAGTATATGATACTTTTATAAGAATTAAAATCTGTTCAAAGTGAAAGATTTCATGTAATTATAGGACAAGTTCTTGTAAAATTAATAATAATTCTGTTTCATAAGGAGTGTATAATACTTTTATAAGAATTAAAATCTGTTGAAAGTGAAAGATTTCATGTAAATATAGGACAAGTTCTTGTAAAATTACTAATTATTCTGTTTTTTTCTAGTATTGACCCACGCCCTTGACTCGGCAAAGAAGAAGAAAAGAGGGGGAGCGAACTCAGAGTATTGGGGTGGAGTTCGGGGCAGCTTCGCTGTAAAGCGTGAAGCTGAAGCCCCCCCTCACAAGAAGAGAAACACGAGGAAAAATAATAAAATTAAAGAAGGAGGAAGATGGGGAGGAGGTGCGTACGAGGTTGTTCAACGAGCAGGTAGAGAGGAAGTGACGGTTTAAATAGGGAAGAAAGTGGGAGGCCGTGGATCAACTCCCAAAACGCTATAATACATAGCTCTACTATAAGCAGTATATGATACTTTTTTAAGAATTAAAATCTGTTGAAAGTGAAAGATTTCATGTAATAAATTAAAATGATTGTAATAGTTGTTAATCATAGTAAATACAATAACTGCTTTTTTATGGTTTATATCTGTTTTAAATGTGACAGTATTTTTCTGTTTTTTTTACAAACATTTTCTGGCGCTCTCTGCTGCAGGAAAATGATCGTTTTTTTTTACACTTTTTTTTAACAGTGTAGAAACAGCTTTGCACATCTTATCTGGATTTTCTCAGTCAGCTTTATGAGGTAGGGTCACCTGGAATTTCATGCTTTCAGTTAACAGCTGTGCTGAACTTGTCAAGAGTTGCCTAAAATAACTTACTTTTTTTCTTATCGCTTAATGTGTTTGAGAGCATCAGTTGTAAAATTATGAAGAGGTAGAGTTGGTATACAGTGACTAGCCCTATCCGAGTAATGTTCTAATCCATATTGTGGTAAGAACTACTCAACTAAGTAAAGAACAAAAATACTTTAAGAAATGAAGGTCAGTCAATCCAAAAAAAATCTGTCACAAAGACCATCAAAAATGTTAGGATGAAACTGGCTCTCATCAGGACCACCTCAGATAAGTTCCTCGGAGTTTCCAGCCTCAGAAACCACATGTTAGTTAACAGCAACCAGATAATAGACACCTAAATGCTTCTTCGCAGAATATTCTGGTTTTGTTTAACATTTTAAAGTTACCACCTGATTCCCTGTGTTCCTTCATAGTCTAGATGACTTCAGTGTTTATTAACCATAGGAAAAAATAATAATAGAAAATAAAAACATTACATGAGAAGGTGTGTCCAAACTTTACTACTGTCTACAAATTTAAACTGAGCCTTTATGAAATATTACTGTGGTGATTTTTTTTTTTAATAAAATATTTTTTTGTAGTAAAATTATGTTGGTAGTGAATACTATACTGAATGGTTAATAAACAGACACAGTAACCAAATATTGCTTAGATGAGACAAAAAAAAATATTTTAAGGGCCTAATCAAATGCTTTCTACCTTTAACATTAGTATAATTCCAGATGTGAAGCATGGTGGTGGAAGCATCATGTAATGAATTCTGGGAAGGATGGACAGATGGTAGGTGCACAATATCGCAAGATTATCTGACCCAGTCAGTGTTTTTTTTTTTTTAATAACTGTAATAAATATATAAAATAGTATAAAATCGATTGTTTACTGAAATATGTCAATGGGACTTCTAAAGGGTTATTTTCTTACAGCATTTCTTACAGTTTAAAATAGTAAAATAGGGTCATTTATCATTTTGTAACTTTAATTATGGAAAGACTTTTTACAGTGTATTTTCTACTAGGAATTATTCAAAATCAAATATGATGCTCTGCTGGGGATGATTTAGTGTCTACAATATAATTGAATAAGTATATAACTTTTATATTTAGTAAAATATATGGATTAAAATGATTTACTGCTACTTGCTCTAAATTATTCAGTAGCTATTATTTTGTACTGTTTTGTAGTTAAACGTTTTTGGGCCAATTCAAAGGTCTTTAAAGTTGATTAATAATAAAATTATCTGCATGTAATGAAATTATAATAATTTATATACTATTAATAACAGCCTAATATTTTGTAATAGTTTAAATTAGATAGAAATGGGTATGAAATGTATATATTGTCAGTAAATCAGGCTTTGTTGTTGTTTGTAATATATAAAGTGTGTCAGTGGAACAGAGCCAGTGCTGCTCTTTCTCTCTCCAGTGAACAGAAGCGTGTAATATGTTTGGTAATCAGCATCTTTAGAGATAAAGCCGGGCCTGCTGGTGGCTGTTGGACGGGGTCTTTTGTTTGGGATCGGTAGCCAATCAGCTGCAGCGGTGAAAATGAAAGTGCGATAGTTAGAGGAGTGCTGTTGGTTATTACTGGAGCGGCTGATGAACAAAAGCACGCGCAGTCTGAGGCTGTAATAACCCGACGCTCCGCCGTGCAGACTGGAGAACGGAGGCCAGAGTGACCTTATCGTCCAGCTGCAGCAGAACCTTTTCTTTCATTAAAAAACGGCCTCTGAGGGCCACAGAGCTTTCACTCGCTGTGAAATGATTATTTAGCCCATTATTGCATTTTCCACTTCACTGTAACCGGACCAAGTGCAGCGACATTTGGGGCAGGAACTAATGTCAATATTTCTTTCTTTATTTATTTTTCCTTGCAGCCACACAAACTTCAGATATTGTTGAAACCGCTGCACTCTGAATACAAGCGTTTACACCTAATAAATGCCCATCAGAGAAACTGTAGCATAAACACATACATTATTATTTAATTCTTTAATACATTCTGTAGTCAGTTTTATAACAGAAATCTTCATATTATATTTATATAATTATTGAATAGCTATAAACTATTTTGTATCCACTATGAATTATTGGGTAGCTTTTAATTATTTTGTATTCTCTATAATTTGTCAGATAGGTATTAATTTTGTATCCACTATAAGTTGTTAAGAAGCTACACATTTTTTGTATGCACTATGAATTATTGAATAGCCATAAACTATTTTGTATGCACTAAATGAATTATTGAATAGCTATTAATTATTTTGTACCCAGTATGAATTATTAAGAAGCTACTAATTTTTGATTATTTTGTATCCACTATGAATTATTGCATAGCTATTATTTTTATGTTTTCAGTAGGAATTATTGGGTAGCAATTAATTATTTTGTATTCAGACTGTAAAAAAAAAAGAGTAAAAAAAAACTGTCATTACATGAAATCTGTCCCTTTCAACAGATTTAAATTATTAAAAAGTATCATATACTCCTTATAAAAAATATTGTTAATTTTAAAAAAGTAAAAGTAAAAAAAATGTTTTATAATTACATGAAATCTTTCCTTTCAACAGATTTTAATTTTTAAGAAAATATCATATACTCTGTTTTAACTCATGAGCTTTTTGAACCATGTACGTAATGTGTACTTTACTTGTCTGTAATTTTACACAAAAGACTGTGTTTATACATCAGTGAGTGTGCTTTTACACTAAAACCCCATAAATTAACATTCATACCCCTTAAAAAAAATTGTACAGTTAAGTTAAAAAGAGGATTCAAGAGGATTCTTGTCATTTAAATGTACAGATTTCGACTGTGCTTTCACAGAAGATTTATTAAAACAGATGCTTTTACTGTGATTGTCAGGTATATTCTTTTTTTTTACAGTGTAGACATGACCTTTTTTACTTTTAATATCTTGCAGTGATATATCTGCATAGCATATATTTAAGTAAAATTATAGAAAACTTTATCACATAGTTAATTTCCCTAATATCTAGAGTTAAAAGCTGTTTGATTACATGTAATAACACATTTCAAAAACATTTTATTCTTGTAATCGTAATGCTTTTTTCTCATTCAATGTGTATAATGAATTATTCAGTCATTGTTATTAAATATTCAGTAATTGTTTGAGTTCATCAGTAAAGTAAAGTATGATTCAATTCATTAAATATAAATATCTGTATCATATCAAATGAAAACTGATTCTGTGTTTTATTGTTTCTTCCTGTTTTGTAATCTTTTATCTGCTGTGTTTATCTTGTCTTTCTTCAGCAGCAGATGGTCGTAAAAGTTCTGCGTTATTCTTCAGCCATGTGGAGAAGCAGATGATGAACTCTAAATCATGAGCTGTGCTAGAGATCATGACAAAATAACAATGCTATGATTTACTGTGGAGACAATGTGTGTCCTGTGCATGCATATGTGTGTGTGTGTGTATTATATATATATATATATATATATATATATATATATATATATATATATATATATATATATATGTGTGTGTGTGTATTATCCTATTGTTGTAGAAAAAGTAATATAATATTTCAACGCTTACCTATGAGACCATGTATTAGTAGTAGTTGGGTTATATAATACAGATGGCAGGTATCACAGCTTGTACTGTATACTCTGTTTTTATAGCAGCTAGCGGACTCTCTGTTCTTGCTGTAGGAATTTCACCCACTCTTCCTACAAAAAGCTTCTAGTTCTAGATATATTTTTGGGCTGTTCTGTATGTTTAAGATCTTCCCACAGACATTCAGTGATGGTCAGATCAGACGCCTGTGAGGACCATTCCTACAGCTTCATATCACCTTCTGTAAATGAATTCATGGAGGATTCTGAGGTGTCTGTAGAGAAAAGTGCCACACAACCCCTACGCCTGACACATCCACCCCCATGCTTAACAGCTAGCGAGAGGTTATTTTATAAAATGCTGTTTCTTTTTTCTTAATGCACCATTTTAGCGTAATTGAGTGAATTTTAGAAGTGTTTCTGAGCTCATGCAGTGATTTCCAGTCCTGAAGGTATGATTGGGGACTAAAAAGGGGGATAAAATATTTTATTTTAATATCTCAGGTTTATATTTATACATATAGGATGGTACACTAATTATATATGTTGAGAATTAAAAGCTTTTTTGTGTTGTTTAGTCTCTTAACATGTATTTTTACAGAAACATGTCTTTTCTTAATAATGTTGATGGCTGTATTTGTGAATTTCAGCAGAACTTTCAACTGCTTTTTGCAATAACTATATAACACAGTACTTTACTTTTACTTTCAGTACTTTAGAAGTACATCTTTAAGTAAACTTCTAGCAATCCTTAAGTAAAAAATGTTGAAATATTTTAGTAATTTACTTTAGTAAGTGTGGAGCTCAAACAACACTTTAATTTCTACTTAAATCACCTTTATATTGTATTAGAGTATTTCTTTACTCAAGTGTGTGTCTCTAGTATTTTTTTATACTACTTTATTTTAATGCAGTTCCACCTGAGGACCCGAAGATCACCAACATACAATACGGACCATTATATTTCTTCAAAATCTCTGAATCTTTTACAAATATTTTGTGCTGTAGATGGTGGGAAATCTAAAGTCTTTGCCATTTTACACGGAATATCAGAAGTTTAGTTTTTACTGGTTAGTGAATCTCTGAGATTATTTTATATTATATAACAAAATGAATTATTTCACTGAAACTGAAAAATGCTTGAGATATGCTTCCTACAAAAAATATAGCTATGCCTTAAACATGAAATATGAATATGGCTGAATAAATATTTTATGTTAACTGTCAAAGAAAAATTCTTGAGTTTGCTAATTGCAAATGCAGATTATCAACAAAAAGGGCAAAAAGGGTTTCATTTCATTTGTTTTCATTCAAATTTGCATATTGATGATGCATTCACTTAACAAATTATGAAACATTGCTCTCCCCTATACAAAAGTAGATGGCAGTTGTAAAAAGTATCGGTGTCGGTATTAGTATTGGCAATACTGGCTTGGTATTGGATCGATACCATATTTTGCAGTATCGCACAGCCCTATCCAGCAGCTCATTTAAGGGGGAACAGCACTGTTATTTTATTCTTTATTCTGTTTATTGTTGATGTAAATGCTGGATGTTGACTGTTGTCTGGGTTTTAATCAGTCAGTGGCGCACCAGGCTTTTTTCACCTGTTTTCCGCCATCAACACGTGTAGACGTATTCCTAAACTTTGACGCCAATTTAACAGCACGGGTGCAAAAGGGATGAAAATTAGCGTTGATGGGGTGTAAGATAGGGTGACCAAACGTCTGTATTTCACGTCCTGTCCCGGGCGTCCCAGTTTTTTTTCAAAAAGTGAGGAAATATCCTGGTTTTTAAATTACCTTCCTTGGACCATTAAATTTACAGGCACTAGGGCACTGCGCACGGTGCTGCGTGTGACATAATCCCTGAGTTGCGTCAGTGAGAGCAGCTCTGTTCTTAAGGGGGTATGCAGCCCCCCCCCCCCCCCCCGACTGAATTTAACTTCCACAGTCTCAGTCAGTCACCTCATTCACCACACAGCCAGTCACTCACCTCGTCCACAGTGTCTGCCTCTTTGTAAAAAGCTACATATCTATTGAACCAGTGAACAATTTGTCTATGATAGCTTTATAAATAAAGAAAACTTAAGAAAACGTAAAAAATTAAATAAAACAAAAAAAACCCTAAAAAAATGTGGAATAACAGTTCATTCTAACTGCTGCTCTTATAATAACATTTCTGAACACGGCAAAAAAAACTCATTTATGTAATTCACGTAAAAATAAAGTTATTGTAAAAAAGTGACGGCCTATTTAAAAAGCAACAGAAGTTGTTAATTTGTATCATTTCTAACATATTTATGGTGTTTTTTACTCACTTTTTTCACTCCCACAACCTTAATCCTTTACAGCTTAGAAACATGTATTATGCAAATTAGGTGTTGACGTCATTTAGCCAGGTGTCCTGGCTTACCCAAATAAAAATATGGTCACCCTAGTGTAAGATAGCAACGAGCATTACAACATTGTTTTATATGCAGTAATGTGAGTTAAGTTACATGCAATAAAATAAAATGTACATATAAGACAGATTTTTACATATGGATGGCTCAATGACATGACATTGTACAAAAAAAAAATATGTGTGTGTGTGTGTCTGCTGGGAGGCAAACAGGCTGTGAACCCCTGATCTGCTGTGATCTGTGTTGAGAAGGACAAAGGAGGAACAGCTCTGTGCTGTTTGAGGTGTGAGAGGAGAAGCGGACCCTCAGGAGACCACCAGCACTCTGATTCCCTTTTCCCTTTATTTCTTTCAGCTCCGCTCGGCACAGTCCAGACTCAGAATCTCCAGTCCAGCAAGAGATTATCAAACACCATCTCTGTGCTGGATCTTCTACTGTGTAGAACTGTGCAGGTTATCAAAGAAAATGCACTGTACGAACAATATGATATATTATATATTCCCTATTATATCCTAAATAAGTGAATCCTTGACTGGGCTTATTAGTGCTGATTTGTTTTATAAAGAGAGTTTTTTTTTCTGAAAAGTGTCACTTTTCTGGATGTAGGATCACAAAAGCTTCAGCCCTTTCGTGCTTTTTACATTTTTATTTGTTTATTATTTGTTTATTTAAGTGGTCACCAGTACAAAATCATGCCTGGTTCTAATGCAGGGCCACCTGAGGGTCCAAAGATCGTCAACATCCAATCAATTTTTTCCAAAGTTTTTTTCAAATATATTTTCTACTGTAGATAGTGGGATATTCAAAGTCTTTGCCATTTTATTTTAAGTTCATTATTGCTGGTTAGTTTTCGCAAAATCTTTTTTTTTTTCGAACCGTGGATCGTTTGTGCAATTCTAAGTGTAATTGTTCTGCATGTAGAACCTTTTTTGGTCAAAATCTTTTTATTACACATTTTGTAGACATTGGGTACATTGCATTTTATGGTGCAACCATTCTCAGATGAGTAGATACAGTATTTTTCCACACAGGCCAGCACGAGATGAGCATTAATCATGTTAATCAACATGATGTCAGTACCCGCCCTCACACTTCAAAGCTGAACTTATTACCACGCCCTTGTTCTAGTTCCATGTGGGTTTATTAGCATATACTGATTTAAAGGGAAGCAGTGTGATAAGCTTAAAGCAGCCCTGTTACAAAATGAGCCAATCAAGCAACCCCACACACTGCACCTGGAGCAGATAGCTTCCTCACCGGGCGCGGTCTGCACCAGAGTTCACTAAAGACGAACCAGACCATCGATTTGAGGAGAAGAGGATATCGCTCACTAGGTACAGAAAAAAAGACTAGTGTGAAAATTTCCATTGGCATTCATTTAGAAAATTAGATCAGTCAAAATGTTAAGTGTGCTGGGAAATTAAATGTTTAGCATGCAATTTGTCCAGGAATCATATGTATATATATATATTGTACATTGTCATATGTGTAAACATGTATACTATCTCTCTATATCTGCTATATCTCTCTCTTCTCACTGTGCTTACACACTCACACAAGAACACACTCACAAACACACACACACTTACACACACACTCACAAACACACACACACACAAACACACCACAGTGGGCTGAAAAAGCAGCCGCTTACCAAATGAGCATTTTTGACAGAGATTAATGTGTGTGCAGAAGGGAAAGAGCAGAGTACAGAGAACACACACACACACACACACTGCCATTACTCTCTCCTGATAATCCCCCCTCTCTCTCTCTCTCTCTCTCTCTCTCTCTTTCAATGTTTGGTGTATTATAGTTACTCCTACACTGCATCACACACCTAATTTAATCTCCACCGCTTCCCCTCCATTCAGCCTCACTCTCTCTCTCCTCTCTTTCTCTCTTTTTTTCTCTCATCTCTCTCTCTCTTTCTCTCCTCTCTTTCTCTCTCCTCTCATTCTATCTCTTCTCTCTCTCAGACTCTCCACTTGCTTCATGTTCTAAAGGACAGTGAAAGAGGGAGAGAGGGAAGAGTTAGAAATGGAGAGATGGATAAAGGAGGAGTAAGAGGACAGATGGCTGAAGGAGCAGAGTTAACAGAGCAGGGTCTACAGCAGAACCTGGAGCTGCTCTTTACCCAGACTAATATTTTGTTACTAATATTTTCTTTTAAAGTTCTCAAACCATGTAACACAAGCTCTACTATTTATTTTTTCTAATACATTAATAATATTACATTTACCTACACCAGCCCGAACTGAACTAAACTCGACTAAACTAAATTTATTTTAATGAAACTGAACTCCAAACTAAACTAAGCTGAACAGTATTTAATTAAACTCACTGTGGATCATGGATCAAGACTTAATATAAAAAGAAAATCGGATTCTTGACTGGTTCTAAATTTAAATTACTTACAATTAGGTCAACATTGATTAAGATTAACATTATTCCTTACATAAATATGTATAAATAAATATGATTTATTGCCTTGAAATTAGATCCTTTCACTTTTTTAGACCTGTTTTTTTTTTTTTTTGCAGTTTTGAATTTAAATCTGAACTGAGAACTAGGTCTGCAAAAAACTCCATTGGCAAAAAGTTGACAAAATATGAAAAAAAGGAGACATTTATGTTTATCTTAACCTAAAAAAATATGTTCTCTGCAAGTGTAATCTTACACTTACACAGACCTAGATTTATTTAAATTAAACTGAACTCCAAACTAAACTAAGCTGAACTGGATCTAATTGAATTCACTGCAAAAAAAAAAGAAATCCATCCAAATATATGTAAAATATGAGGAAATTGAGACATACAGCTCTGGAAAAAAATAAGAGACCATATTAAAATGATGATGATGAGTTTCTTTGATTCTATCAAATTGAAGTCCTCTGGAATTTTTGCACTAGGAGTGGCATAAAGTTATCCAAAAGCAGTGTGCATGACTGGTGAAGGAGAACATTCCAAGATGCATGAAAGCTGTAATTAAAAACCAGGCCTATTCCACCAAATACTGATTTCTGAAATTTTTAGAACATGACCTTGTTTTCTTTACATTACTTGAGGTCTGAAAGCTCTGCATCTTTTTTGTTATTTCAGCCATAAATACTCTAAATGACTATTTTTATTTGGAATTTGGAGAAATGTTGTCTGTAGTTTATAGAATAAAACAACTGTGTTAATTTTACTTAAACACATACCTATAAATAGCAAAATCAGAGGAACTGATACAGAAACTGAAGTGGTCTCTTAATTTTTTTCAGAGATGTATATGTTTATATTAAGGAAAAATCTGCCAATTGTGTAAGCAACATTTCTCTTTGACAGATTTCTTCAAAAAAGCAACTGCAAATTCTTAAAACTCTTAAAGCAAAATTGGGAAAATTCTAATTAAAATTGATTACGAATCCATATGTATAAAATAAGCAAAGCAATCTTACACAATTCTTAAAACAATATTTCTTATCAAAGAAAAAAATAAGATTTATTGAAATCTAATCATTTCAGTTGTTAAAATGTAGTTTTTTGCAGTGTTGAACTAAACTGAACTGAATTTAATTTCATTCAACTGAACTGAATTTAATTTCATTAAACTGAACTAAACAGAAATGTATTTAATTTATTAAACTGAACTGAACTGAATTTAATTTCATTAAACTGAACTAAACTGAATTTAATTTAATTAAACTGAACTAAACTGAACTGAATTTACTTTCATTGAATTGAACTGAACTAAACTGAACTGAATTTAATTTCATTAAACTGAACTAAACTGAACTGAATTTACTTTCATTGAATTGAACTGAACTAAACTGAACTGAATTTAATTTCATTAAACTGAACTAAATTGAACTCTGAACTGAACTAATCTGCACCAAATAAAATTAACTGAACTGAACTAATCTGCACTAAATGAAATGAAGTGAACTGGATTGTGGTGAATTGGTTTATGGGTGAAAGTTGTGAACTCTGGTTCTGCATTATGTTCATCAGTGGGACTGTATCCACCAAACCGTGACTCTCTGTAGCAGCTTGGGATGAATGCATGTAATGCATGTAGTTGTACAGTGTGGTGTGTAGGTGAGTTTGGGGAACAGATGAAAGCAGGAGGCTGGAAGAGGTGATGAGGAGCTGAATGCTGGTGTGGGAAGGAGAGAATAATTCACCTAATCGGAATTTTCCTCGGAGCGGAGCGGTGGGAGTCGAGCGGGATAAAGGATTTGGGCTTGGAATGTTGCAGCTACGGCTTCAGCTCTGGTGTGACAAGCGAGAATGAGGAGTTATTAGAAGTGTGTTGATGTTTGCAGGTGTGAGAGTGGGGATGCCATTAGCAGGCAGGGAGAAAGAAAAGGTGAGTGAGAGTGTGAGAGATAAAGTGAGAGAGAGAGAGTGCGGTTTAAAATCTGAATTGCTTGTTGTTGAAGTGAAGGAACCATATTTCACATACGTATTTTCCAGACTATTTCTCTTACATCAGAGAGTAACTTTTCAAGCCTGTAGCATTTCTCTAACAACAAAAGCTCTCAGACTAGACTGTGACGTGTGAGTGTGAGAGAGAGAGAGAGAGAGAGAGTGAGTGCGGATGAATTAGGGTTGAAGTTTGGATTTTTTAAACAGTATCTTCAACTAAAGCTCTGGCTCAGTCAATACTGTACATAAACATATATAGTCTCATGTGTTACATCAGCTTTAACTTCTGTATTTAAACATACACCCAGCACAAGGCGTGTTGTGATGCTAATTGCTATCTTGCACTTCCCAACAGTCTATTTTCACACCTTCTTCCTGCATCATTTAAAGCAACTGTGCTTTAGGTAAATTTCTAGTGTATTGCCAACTTAACAATGGAAAACACAGGTGCGCCACTATCTGAAAGAAACCCAGATGGCCGTCAACAGTCTATTTTCATGCCTTCTTCCTGCATCATTTAAATTGCAACTGTGCTTTAGGTAAATTTCTAGTGTATTGCTATCTTGACAATGGAAAACACAGGTGTGCCACCATCTGAAAGAAACCCAGATGGCCGTCAACAGTCTATTTTCACGCCTTCTTCCTGCATCGTTTAAATAGCAATGGTGCTTGAGAATATATCTATGCCGATAGGCGTGGTGGTCTGAAAGTGAGGTGTGTTTAGGTAAATTTCTTGTGTATTGCTATCTTGGCAATGGAAAACACAGGTGCGCCACTGTCTGAAAGAAACCCAGATGGCCATCAACAGTCTATTTTCACACCTTCTTCCTGTATCGTTTAAATAGCAATGGTGCTTGAGAATATATCTATGCCGATAGGCGTGGTGGTCTGGAAGTGAGTTGTGTTTAGGTAAATTTCTAACGTATTGCTATCTTGGCAATGGAAAACACAGGTGCGCCACTGTCTGAAAGAAAACTAGATGGCCGTCAACAGTCAGAAGTTGTGCCCAATGTGTGTACAACCCTGCTTGTTGAACACACAAGGATGCACAGCAGTCCACAAACCCTTTAACTCCATCACTCCATGTAACACTCTACTGACTAACCGACATTAGTTTTAGTTTCAAATCACAGAAAAAAGCACACCAAAACCTCAACCTATCATTTGTTTTTTACAATATTTGATTAACTGTACATGTACTTACTTATCTTAAGCTTTATTTAACTGGTCTGAGTTTTATATGGTTATATTTGCCTCAATCTTGGTCAAATAACAATAGAACATTTCTGTTGGATGATGGTATGTAGTGGGGTTCGTTTTGCTTGGGGCCCCCAAATGCCTTAAAATGGCCCTGTATTTGGAAGGTGGTGGGTCATCCTCATTCTTTACCCAACCTGAATTTGGGGCGTGTTGGGTCGAGATTTCTTACCATTTTCTTCGGGCCGGATCGGGCTTAAGAAAAATCTGTGATGTAGGCGTCTGTTTTTTAATGCTATTTATGTTTTATATAAAGCTATGCCGTGATAATCACAATACAGCTATGTAACAAATCAAAATGTGTTTTAAAAAAAGAGTTGCACAAGTGCGCAGTGCACACCTTTCACTTGTCTGTATTACGCACCTGACTGCAGTAAATATTATTTTCTACTCTTAAAGCATTTTTTCTTAAAGAATAGGTAATCTATGCTTCTTCAGTGTTGCAATTATAATTAACATCATTCAGAACAGATTTCCTGATTCAAACAGCCGAAAATGTTTTTAAGAACTCAGATTTAACGCTATACTTACTAAAAAATGTCGGGTTTAATTTGGGCTCAGGCTCATAATGTCAGTTTATGGGGTGTGTCAGGCTCGTGCAGAAAGTGCACGGGCTTAGGCCAGGTTGGGCTGGATATTTTGGGCTCGATGCAGTGCTGCTGGTGTTTTTAAACATGTTATTAGCACAGTTAGCCTAGCCTCTTTTGCTGTAAACCAGGGGCCGCAGGCCAGATATTTTCCAAGCCAGTACGTGGCGGCCACAACAAAAATTCTATTTTGGAAAATGAAGTGTAATGGGATGGAGGGTTACAAACTAGTAGCTCTCCAGCCCAGAGGGTTGTTGAACCCAATTACAGAACAGTTGATCTCAAAGCAGGTAAACCCAAGAAGAAAAAAAATAATAAAATATAGCCGCAAGCGGCAATCATCGGGTTCAAGCACCAACTTGCACAATGGTGCCTACTGGAGCATTGAATGGTGATGTGTAAGAAGGTCTAATATGATTGGAGATGCCCTGTCACATTTAGAAATTATCAAGTTTTTCACCTGTTATTAATGTTGAGCAGAGGCCTTTCAACCTGATCAGTGCTTAAATTCACATGTAAATCTAGTGAACTTTGTAGGATATTCATTAAGTGAGTTAGAACTAGTCAAAAGGTGTCTACATGTTATTGGTATTGATCAGGTGGCTTCAACCAGAATGTTCACAAAGTGGTATTCAGATTGACCTTTGAACCTTTGCAGAACAAGCTGAAATGTTTGACCAAACAAGTTTAAATTAACACAAAGGAGTGAATGTTCTGATGTGACATGTAATTAAGAAGTTATTATAAATCTAGTTCTGAATTAAATGGCGCTTCATCAATCACCAACTAGCACAATGGTGCCTACTAGAGCATAGGATGGTGATGTGTAAGAAGGTCTAACACAATTGGAGACATTCTGTCACATTTAAAATGATCAAAAGTCTTTCACCTGTTATTAATGTTGAGAAGAGGCACAAAGGAGTGAATGTTCTGATATGACATGTAATGTCAAGTTATTCTTAATCTAGTTCTGTATTAAATGGCGCTTCATCAGAGTGATATTGTACAGAGGTCTTTAACATTGTGAGATTACAGCAAATACTGCAGAGTTACAGCAATTTAGGTTAGAAATTCCAAGGACGCACAGATTGCTTGATGCCTGGAGAGTATTGTATGTGAAATTTTCACAAATGTTTTTAATGAACATTTACCTAGAGACTCTACAGTGTGCAGCAAGACTGAAATGGAGGTGATAGGCCAAATATCCAGAGAGTAGTTTCAATATAGCTATTTTCAAACAATTAGCAATTATGAATGAACAAAGCACTTTTTAAACATAGTTGTATTGAGAAATTTGTCAGAGCCACTGTACTAAATATGGCAAAAACAATTAGATGTCAAAATAGTACAGCATGATTGACATATACTCGTTTTTTTGGAACAGCGCCCCCCAGTGGGCGGATTGTTTCAGCACTTTGCAGGTCACTACAGTGTCTCCACCTGAACATAACTGCCAAATATCATCCAGATTGGGCAACATTCAGCCTGCCAAAATGTCTGCTGAATGCTGATTGGCTGATGGTGTTCAGCCATGTTGATTGATTAAGTTGCCCTTTGAACATCCTTTAGAGGCTGTATGATAGATTCTGCATGCAAAGTTTCAACTTGCTAGGTTGCACGGTTGCTGAGAAACAGTGCTCCAAATTTACCTCTTGAAGTGAATGGGGCATATATCCGGAAGGACTAATTTGCATATGGCGGCCATATTGTTTACATATTTCAACTTTTTCTTAATGAATATTGAAGCGCATGCTCTCACGAGTGTTTTGATACCAAACATGCCAGGATTGTTCAAAATTCCTAGGACTAGTTTGCAAAAGTAGGTTTTGCATATTATGCAAATTAGCACAAAATCTATATAGACGGAAGTGCATGGTCCAAATTGGAAAGTTGTTGGTATTGACCCAAGGAATCCATCAAAAAAAGAATTTTGAATGTAGGTCTTATGGTTTTTGAGTTATTGAGAAAATTGTGAAAAATGAATTTCCTTGTTTATAGCGCCACCACTTGACCAATCGGTGCCATTTTTGTTGTCCACCGAGATGCACTGATCCTACATCTACCTACCAAGTTTCATTTCTCTATGACTTACGGTTTAGGCTGCACAACTGTTTTTACAGGAGAAAAAGAATAATAATAATAAGAAGAAGAAGAAGAAGAAGAAGAAGAAGAAGAAAAATCTTAGCAAAAACAATAGGGTTCTACGCACCTTCGGTGCTTGAACCCTAATAATAATAATAAGAAGAAGAAAAATCTTAGCAAAAACAATAGGGTTCTACGCACCTTCGGTGCTTGAACCCTAATAAATAAAAACACTACCGCTGCATCGGCTAGTGAATTGGGACACTGCTGGGCAAAAAAAACACCCTTATAAGGAGATACGGAGCCCAAGAACCGGCGGAAAAACGAGAACGAGCGGAAACTAAAGTCACACCGAGCGCGACAGAGAGACAGGGGAGGAATATAAACAAAAACTCGCCAGAGAAGCATTTTATTTTATTTTTTTTCATTATCGTTCATTATAGTTTAAACAACCTCACGGGCCAGATGTTTTACGCTTATTGCCGCCTATTGCCGACCCCTGCTGTAAACTAAAGAATGACAGTTCAGATAACAGACTTGTATTGGCTGATGGACTAAATCTGGGGTCACGTTATTCCCTGCTAGTATTCTGTGAAGCCTCTACTGTAAATCCCTGTGCTCTCCACCCTCTCCATCCTACTAACTGTGCTGTTAAAGTGAGCTGAAAGATAAACAGTAATGGACTGCAGCCTACATTAACCTCAGCCTGACAAAAACCTCAAACGCTGGGGTTAACTCTGCCCCAGCCTCTGTAAAAGCCTCCGTAACTAATGCAGGCTCTGACATTCCAGCAGTCCTTCCAGATAACGCCGTGCATGCGCATCAGCCCACTTCACCTTCACGCGCCCAACACAGTGCAGAAACCGCCAGCCGAGATACACACAGGTTCACAGATGGCTGAGACGTGTTACAGCCATGCGGAAGCTTCAGGGCTCAAGGGCAGGTCAAGGTCCGACTGAGAGTTTAGCTGCTAGACATTAGAAACACCAGACCCGGCTGCACAGGGCCACGGTTCTGAGCTGTGTAGAGCGCCCCCTGCAGGATTTAATCATAATGATTGAATAATGATACTGATGATGAAGGGGGCAATATATTTAGGGGATTACTGAGCTACGAAAGGTCATGGGTTGATACAGTGTCAGTCAAAAGTTCAGAAACTTCTTAAAATCTCAGTTAAAGTGAATATGCATGAATATGAAGAAAAACATGTGGGGCCATATCGTACACCCTGCACAAGGTGCGTCGTAATGATCGTTGCTATCTTACACCCTGTCCACAGTCTATTTTCACATTTTGAGCCCATGCCGTTAAAATAGCGTCGGGGTTTAGTGGGTGTAGTGGTCTGAAAGTGAGGTGTGTTCAGGTACATTTTTGCTGTATTGCTATTTTGGCAACAGCAAACACAGGTGCGCCACAGACTGAATAAAACCCTGACAACAGTCAACATTCAGCCACCCAATCTTATATTAGCTCAACACGCGTACACCTCCGCTACTTACACACGAAAATAATCGCTGAAGAGTGCAAACTCGACTTTTAACTTAACAATCAACAGGCGTGCAAAAGCACTGCACTGTTAAGATATCAATGCACCAAAGTCAAAGCGCACCTGGCTATTAAAGGGAATGAAAACTGGCACACTGATTGGTTTATTTCATGTTATGCCCATAATACACCCATGGTAAATTAAGAGAATTAGCACATGCACGTTTCGAACTGCGCAAGGTGCATTTTGTGCGACCTCACAATACTAAAGAAACATCGTCAAGCCCTAAATCAAGCTACGCAATGTGCAATTGTTCGGTGCACTATTGATCACTAAAATAGGACAGATGGAACTATTAAGGTTGTTTGAGAAGAAAAAAAGAGATTTACTTGTACACACCTCACTTCCAGACCACTATACCCATGGCATTCACAAGCACTGCTGCTATTTAAACAATGCAGGCGCAAGAAAATAAAAATAGACTGATAGCAATAAGCATCACAACATGCCCAGTGGTGTTAGATAGGGCCCAATATAAAGAAAAATTGAGTTAAATTAATGATATTAATTGCTGATCATGCGGTAAGTGTATTAAGTTCTTTGAAAAGTAAAACAGTAAGAAGTTTGTGATGTTACTGATGTAAAAAGTTACTTACTTAAAGGTGCGAAGTTAACCCAAGATGACAGGGTGGACAGAGAATTCTCAACACAAAAAAATAGCTTAATATCTTTATGAAAATAGCTAACATGATAACTGTAGTACCTACATTTCAATTAAAACATCTTCAAAATGAAATATACAGTACCTGTCAAAAATGTGATTCTTAAATTCAGTCTTTTGTCATTATTTAAAAATGTTTTGCAATGTAGATTAATACTGAAGTCATCCAAACTATGAAGAAAAACATACAGCATTGTACAAAAATAAAATGATGTGTGTTTAGGTAAATTTCTGGTGTATTGCTATCTTGGTAAAAGAAAACACAGGTGCGCTACTGACTGATTTTGGACCCTGACAACAGTCGACTATCATTATTATCTTGGCAACACAGGTGCGCATACAACTCTGAATTTTACAAACAGATGGACAAGTAGCAATGCACAAACCATTTACATCACTTTTATATCAAGAATAAACAGATTACAAAATAAAATAACATTGCTGTTCCTGTAAATGACCTGCTCACTTGCTTCTACTATAAATCACAGAAGCCCTACGCTGTCAAAATAGCAATCCGCCAAAGTCAGAGCACATCTGGCTCTTAAAGGGGGTGGTCCAACCCAGTGAGAGAACCAATCAAAACCCTTGTTTTATTTGGAGGGTGATCCAGCCCAGCAGCTAAAACAACTTGGTACTACTATAAATAGGACATACAGTAAGTAAAAATAAAGTGATATAAATTATCCAGACATTAATCATCAAAATGTATCAAAGGTATATATTTTTTCATCATACATTTTTATCAGTGCCAATAAAACTAAATGCTTATGTTTATTAATTGGCTTTCCACCAGATAATCATAACCCTCCTATCGCAACACTCTCAATATTTATAAACACATATGGTGACCCATTTAGTACTGAATATAAAACATACTTATATATGTGTGAAAAAAAGCCATCGCAAAGTAAATCAAGCTGTAATAAACACAAAAAGATTCAATTCAGCTTTAATAAATTAATACCTTTTAATGATTGTGAGAAATGCTTGTTTTATGAAAGTGTGCATGATAACACCTTGACATGTGTTAAATAGATTTATCTGATATATCTTTAATAAAAAAAGCCAGGAGAGCATGATATTTCATTAAGCAGCTGCACTCTGACTCAGGAAACATCACAGGAATCTATAATAAAAGCTCTATAATAACCAGCATTTCATCAGGAGGATCACGCTGAACCAGCAGCACAGTGTCTTTCACAGCTTCCATGACTTCTGCAGCTTCACAGCGGATTACATGCTGCTGCTGCTGTTTTAAACAGTGGAGGTGTGATGCCTTTTTATTTGCCTGTTCTGCTTTCTGACATTATATTCTAAGTACAGTACCAGTCAAAAGTTGGGAAAAGTGGCTCTGAAGAGCTGTCACTATGATCGGGAGATTGATTGTTTAAATCCTGGTCATGCAGCTTGCCATCAGCTGCCAGAGCCCTTATGGAGAGAAAGAGCAAAATTAGTCTTGCTCTCTCTGGGTGGGTAGATGGAGCTCTTTGCTCTCATCACTCCAAAGGGTGATGTCGATCAGCACAAGGCATCTGTGAGCTGATGTATCGGAACCAAGTCGCTGCGCTTTCCTCCAAGCGCACTGTGATGCTACTTGGAAAGAAAAGAGGCGGTGGCTGAGTTCACATGTATTGAAGGAGGCATGTGCTAGTCTTCACCCTCCTTGTGATGTGGGATTACTAGTGATAGGGGGATATACAGCTAAGAAGCAGCTAAATGGGTGGGTGGAACAATTGACCTAGCTAAGTTGGTAAAAAATAAAAAATGGGAGAAAAAAAAATAATAATATTCTAATCCATATTTTGAGAAGAAATACTCAACTAAGTAAAGAAAAAAAAGACTTGAAAGAAATAAAGGTAAAAAAAAATTCAAGAGCAAAGTCCGTCAAAAATGTTATGATGAAACTGGCTCTCATCAGGAGTGCCCTAGGAAAGCATAAGGATAAATACAATAATTTTAGAAAATCAAAATGTAACTTTGAAACAGAAAAACGTCACCATGAACAATTCCATATGTCTTCAACCCTAGGCCAATCATATTCCAAATTTTACTAAGATATTCCACCCTGTCATTGTCACACATGCAAGACAGGAAATAAAACTTGAATAAGCTGGAAAATATGAGTTCTGTGTGGTCTGGAATTTTATAAATATGATGATGATTAGTCAAATTAATTACAAGCTTTACAGCATTCCATGCTTCCCTGCGATGACAACTTTTGTGAAGATGCAGATTTCATTTTCCAGCAGGACTTGGCACACTGCCAAAAGTACCAATTGGTTTTATATAATATAAAAATTTTCTGAGACACTGACTTTTGGATATTTTATTGGTTGTAAGCTATAATCATAATTATCAACAATAAAAGAAATAAACGCTTAAAATAAATCACTCTATGTCTGATACATCTATAAAATATAAAAATATGTTTCACATTTTGAACTGAATTACTCTTCTTACTTTTATTTTTTTGAGACACCTGTAGATTTAATATACGATTTGCAAATCATCGTATTCTGTTTTTTATTTACAGGGGTTGGACAATGAAACTGAAACACCTGTCATTTTAGTGTGGGACATTTCATGGCTAAATTGGAGCAGTCTGGTGGCCAATCTTTATTAATGGCACATTATTGCACCAGTAAGAGCACAGTGTGAAGGTTCAATTATCAGGGTAAGAGCACAGTTTTGCTCAGAATATTGCAATGCACACAACATTATGGGTGACATACCAGAGTTCAAAAGAGGATAGAGTGTTGGCGCATGTCTTGCTGGCGCATCTGTGACAAAGACAGCAAGTCTTTCTGATGTATCAAGAGCCACGGTATCCAGGTTAATGTCAGCATACCAGCAAAGAAGAACGAACCACACCCAACAGGATTAACTGTGGACGCTGTAAGAGGAAGCTGTCTGAAAGGGATGTTCGGGTGCTAACCCGGATTGTATCCAAAAACATAAAACCACGGCTGCCCAACTATCCTGTTTCCACCAGATCTGTCCGTCGAGACAATAAATTATTGTGGTCTAAACTTAAGGTGTTAAGTTTCAGTTTCATTGTCCAACCCTTATATATTTAAGCTAGATTTAAGACTTCAGTATTTCAAGTTCATAAAAAATGTTTTGGAGTAAAAGATGAACCTTTTCATCTTCTTTTTGCTTCCCAGCACCTCTGATACCAGGAGCCTGAGCCCCTCCTTCTCTTCCACCTTTATCTTCTGAACATCTTATCTTATCTTTTGAAGAGCAGACATGTCGGTGCCGGCGTGTGCGAGTCGCTGTCTCTCTGTGGGACTCTGGGTAGAGCTGATGAGTGTGGAATAAAGGAAAGGAGGAATCTCTGAGGCCAGTGATCACTCAGAAACCAAAACCCCGACCGGGGCCTAAAGACCAAATCAGCCTCTGATCAAAAGCCTGGAGCTCCTATCAAAGTTCTGCTTCATTACAGCTCACCTGAGAGAGATCAGCTATCAAACAGCACACTTAGAGCAAAGTCTGGTGTATCAGTGCACTACTATCCTGTAGATTTAGAATAGACTTCCTGTTCAAGCTTTTAGAGCACTATTGTACTCCCTGCTTGTTGCTATCTTACACCCCGTGCTGTTTATTTTCAGTTTATTTTTTGAGGTGTGTTCAGGTAAATATCTGGAGTGTTTCTATCTTGGTGGCGGGAAAAACAGGTGCACCACTGACTGATTAAAACCCTGACAACAGTCACTAGTCACCCATTCATACTTATTGTAGCCATGCAGGAGCACCATGTGCATTGTGTGTGCTCAGCACGCTTACACCCCCGCATTTACATACAAATATATACACGCAGATTTTACATCAACAAAAAACAGAATAAAGGATAAAATAACGCTGCTGTTCTCTGAACCCTTTTTGACCATGCACAGCAAATTTCTGGAGTTCTGGACTAGTGTTTCAGAGTTTATTCCAAGGTGTTGAGGATTAGTGACTGACCTCTCTAATGGGCGTGTCCCCCAATCCAAGCTTACCATCAGTGTGTAGTCTTGCCCACCAGGGCTCCCTTCCATGGGGTGTTTCATGATACTTTATATAATGATTGCAATGCAGGGTTAAAGTTGCTATGCAATGAATAAAATATATAGTGGCATACAGTTGTTGAGTATGAAAATGTTATTATGCTTTTTGTTGTCAATTTTACTCCTAAATGTTCCAGGATTTTTAAATATTCCACTGTTTATTAATAATATTTGTTTAATAACACATTTTTTGCATTATTTGTTATTTTTACTCCTGAACAGAGCCAACTCCCAGAAAAGAGTTACTTTAACTCATAGAACTCATAGAGTGTGAGCTGATATTAACTCTCAGGGAGATTATTCCAAAAAACAAAATTTGCTGTGTGCATCCATTACAGTGGAAAACATGTATTTTTTTTATTTAAATGTTTTTTTTTTTTTGCTTATAACACTTTTAGAGCTGTTGTCCATCAGAATAAACAATAAACCAGCCAATGAACAAGTTGATAAACCAATGAAACAGTAGTTTTAGAGCCATTGAGGCAGAGTAACAAGCCCATTTTTACTTTAATTTACTTTTTAAAACTTTTTTTTACTGTTTAGCAATGGTTTATGAAATAAAATGGTCAACAAAAAACAACAATTACATATTTTTAATATTATTAAGTAGATTCATTTGCTATACAGATTATATAGAGTCTTATTTTCTGTGCATTACATACAATAAAAAGATGATTCTTAAATAAGGTTAGAATACTCTGCTGAGCAGAGGTGGAAAGTAATGAATTACATTTACTCACATTACTGTAATTGAGTAGATTTTATGAGTAATTTGTAATTTTTTAAGTAGTTTTTAAAATAGGTCATTTTACTTTTACTCAAGTACATTTTAACACAAGTAATTTACTTTGCTACAATGGAAAACTGCCGATTACTGAGTAAAAAATAAAATGCTGAGGAAAAAAAAACAATTGTCTGAATTAAAATAAAATAAAACAATTGGCACACGTATGCTAGCGTGGAATAACGAGGCAATGATGTCCTTGTGCATTACAAAATGTGCCCCGCCGGACAGAGCTGTCAGCTTTCAAAACTTCCACATCAAACCTGAGAAAGCATGTGGTGGTAAGTATTTTTATCATTAAATAATCTGCTTAAATGTTAAAAAAAACATGTAAATAGCAGTTAAAGCATAGCAATGGCTAATTACAAATAATAATGAACTGTAAAACTATAAAAATACACCTTTATAGTTTATAGTCACCTTTATGACCATAACCTTTAACAATACAGAAAAAAATGGATCATAGAAACCTATAGCACTTGTTCTTGAAAATGTTTTATGTGGTGGTCTGAACAAATACTGCCTGAGAGGTCCAAATTATTATGAGGAACAATAGATTTGTTTTACTTTTTTACATCAAATAGTTAAAAGTAACTATGCAACTTTTACTCAAAGTACATTTTAAGTACTTTTTTACTTTTATAGAGTAGATTTTAGATGGGTACTTTAACTTGAGTAGAATTTTAACAAAGTAAAGGTACTTTTGCTTAATTACAATTTTTCAGTACTTGTTCCACCTATGGTGCAGAGACACTAATAAGACACCAACGTGCCAAAGTCAGAGAGTATCTGGCTCTTAACGGGAATGACGACTGGCACACTGATTGGTTTATTTCACGTTAGGCCCAAAGCACACCCATGATTAATTAAAATATTTAGGACACGCCTTTTTTTAACGCTTTGAGTCGAGCAAGGCGTATTTTTGAGCTCTCTTGATACCAAAGACACATCGCCACGCCCAAAGACAATCCAGCTGCGCGATGCGTAACTGACCAGTGCACTATATATAGATGACTAACATAGGAGCCTTAGATTTATAAATATTTAAATAAATGACACTGCAGGTTGTGAAGGACCTGTTTGAAAGCAGAATCTATGGAAATGCCTCACCTGCTGTCACATGGCTTCATCCCATGGGACTGTCTGTCACATAGTTCTGTCACCTAGAACTGTCTTGAGTCATGTGACTGATGACTGAGTCATCCCCTGGGACTGAATGAAGCTCCAATAAGACCACTATAGAGAATGTATTGCAATTCAACAGTGGAGAAGAGTAGAATAAATAGAATAACTTTATATCACAAGGTTCTTACATTTACTCATATTGACTTCCCTAGTGAAAAAAAGGGTAGATTAAAGTATACTAAGCATTATTATGCTATAGTGCACTAAAGTGTTCTTGTAGCCACAGTATTAATCAGTATATTTAAAAAGTGCTAAAATGGAACACATTTTTTTGTACTTATTATACTTTAATTGTATAAAAATAGCACAAAAGTCCTACTTATATTGTGCTAAGTGTACTTAACTGTAATAAAATGGAACTATTTTAAATATACTTAAGTCAAATTTAAACAAATTACTTCATGTATTTAACCCATATTGTAAAAATGCTCACAGTAAAAATATCACATATTTAATGAGTATTAAAACTGTATTACTATTATACATCAGGTATATTAGAAATGTACTAAGAATTGATGTTAAATATATTTACATTTGCGTAGAAATATGCTTCTTGTTCCTGTCTTTTGTAAGTAACACACTTCTAGTATACTTCGTTGGGTATAAAAATATATTTTAATATACTGTGTTACAGTTTTTAGCGTGTTACAAATTTACTTAAATGTTTTTATTTTACATTTAAATGTGTTATTTAACACATTTATGTGTATCCTACAATTTACTTATATTTATAGTTTCCTACTTCTAATTACAGAGCATTAAAATACCTTTTAACTGTTACATTAATGTAATACCTAAATATATATATATATATTTTTTTTAGAGCAATGTAGTAATTAAATTTTCTTTCTAAACTATCTGAACTACTTTTGACCAGTTTTACACTTTGTTAAAAATGTACAAAAGCATATTTGTATTTTATAAAATATAAGTATTTTAGAAGTATACTGAATTACATTAAACCAATATTGTACTTCATAGTCGTCTATTTATTTAAAATACATTATATTGCACTTTTTTAAAAGTATGATCAAAGTTTACTTTCAAACATTTGATCAAAGTATAATATTAATGTATTTTATTTTATTTTTGGCAAGTATGTAAATCTGTTAGTATATTTACAGCATACTTAGACATTTCTCAATATGTTTCAAGTACAGTAAAGTATATTTTTTTCACCAAGGTTTTTTTTTTATTGCAGATAGTATGAACCTAATTTCATTTAATGTATTAACCCAAAAGAGCACATGGTGATGTATGTGTCACAGACATTTTAAAAACTGTGTAAAAGGTTCTTACAGCACTCTGTCCTTCACTTTAACTCATGATATCAATAAGTGACATATACTGAAGATCCTGAGAGCATCACTACAGGACAGTGTGTGAATCTGTGTTGGGTTAGTAGTATTGGAGGTAAAACTAGCTCTTTTTAAAAGTGTATTCTTAGTTTCTACAGGTTTGTTCTAACCAGTTTAACAATAAAAATGCTTTCATAAAATGTTTTGCCGTCCATATAACTAGCTACAACATGACACCATCCCTCACTCATGTCGACCCCCACCAGAGCCCCACCCACTAGATCAGCTGAAGAAACATCATTTTGGACAGTAGTACACAGCAGGATTAGCTAGCAGACTTCGTCTGATGGAGGGATCTGTACCTACTGTCTGTGGCAAGTCAGCAGATGTAAGGGAGATAAGTCAGTGCTTTCAAATACTGAGTGGTGTGCTTCTACCAGAGGTGGAAAGAGTACTGAAAAATTGTAATTAAGTAAAAGTACCTTCAGTTTGCTAAAATTCTACTCAAGTAAAAGTAAAAGTACCCATCTAAAAATCTACTCGAGTAAAAGTAAAAAAGTATCCATTTAAAATGTACTTTGAGTAAAAGTTGCATAGTTACATTTAATTATTTGATATAAAGAAGTACAAATCATAAATTAAATCTTTTTAATTAATTATTATTCTTATAGGCAGTATTTGTGCAGACCATCCCATAAAACATTTTCAAGAACAAGTGGCATAGGTTTCTATCATCCATTTTTTTTCTTTACTGTTAAAAATTTTGGTCATATAGGTGACAATAAACTGTATTTTTATAGTTTTATAGTTCGTAGTATTTCATAGTATTATTTTTAACTTGCCATGTTTATTTTTAACATCCAAGCAGATTGTTTAATGTTTCCAATAAAAACTTGAGGAAGTATTATTAAAAAACACGAAAACATACAAAAAAATTGTTGGTCGGCGCATGTGCAATGTCGTAAAGAAGCACATATCGATCGGTAGCATTATTCGACAGAACACCGGTTCCCCTGAGCCGTGCGCACAGACCCCAGCTGATTCACACAGCATCTCTCCCGCTAAACGTAATAAACACTGCTGGGAAAAGTTCAGCTGCGCGACCATGGAGAACAAAACTCAAATTTCTTTTTTAATTCAGACAATTAGGTTTTTTTTTCCCCCAGCATTTTATTTTTTACTCTGTAACAGGGAGTTTTCCAATGTAGCGAAGTATATTACTTGTGTCAAAATGTACTTGAGTAAAAGTAAAATTACCTATTTTAAAACTACTTTAAAACACTTCACTTGGATGGTCCATTTGATGGCCTCTTTGATGCTCAACAGACATTCAACTAACACTCTACTACATGTCTATTAAATGCAAATGAACTAAAAGGTGAAAGTAAATGATCCTCTATTGAATAAAACCCTACATTCAACTCTAACCCAAACGCTTATCTTAATATTTTAGGATTGAGTTTAGGGTTAGATTTTAAGCTTAGGTTAAGGCTAGGGTAAGGGTTAGGTGTAGGGTTTGATTTTATGGTTGATTAAGGGTTAGGGTTAGGGTTGGGTGTAGGGTTTGATTTTATGGTTGATTAAGGGTTAAGCTTAGGGTTAGGTGTAGGGTTAGATTTTAGGGTTGATTAAGGGTTAAGGTTAGGGTTGGGTGTAGGGTTAGATTTTAGGGTTGATTAAGGGTTAAGGTTAGGGTTAGGTGTAGGGTAAGGTTCTATTTTGAATCATATACATTCAACATAGGGTTAAGTTAAATTTAATGGACATTCAATTCAGTGTTAGGTGAATGTCAGTTGAGCATCAACAAGGCCATAAAATGAACCATCCAAGTAAAGTGTTACCAAAATGACAAATTACTCATAAAATCTACTCAATTACAGTAATGTGAGTAAATGTAATTCATTACTTTCCACCTCTGGCTTCTACCTAGCAAAAGAATAACTACAGGAAAGTTAAATGCTAAGAAGTAACCTTTTTTTTTTTGTCCAAGCACCTGGAAGGGCAATAAATGAATTAAGAAATGAATGCTCCAGCTGGTCAAGACTGGTGAACCATGCTATGTGGTAGCCAATTTTTTTTTTCATATGTTATCCTATAAGCATAAGTGATTTCAGAAATATTTATTTTATACATGCAGAAAAAAAGACTTGTGTGGAACTTTGCACATTATTATTATATTATTATTTTTATGATTATTATTATTATTATTTATTTTTATTTTTTTATTATTATTATTATTATTTATTTTTATTTTTTTTTTTGTTTTATCGCTCAGGGCTTCCATAATTTTTCGAAAAGAGGGTTTGGGTACAGGCCTATCAGCAGTCCTTTTAGTACAAAAAAAAAAAAACAGTTGAAAATCTGATATATTAATATATACTGTTGTTGTTAAATACAATCTCATATATAACATTAACGTATGTGCATTTTTAAATTTTGAATACAGTTTTGGTTCACCAGTGTCACGTCTGGTGCTGTTAGCTCCTCTGTCCCTTCCACACCCAGCTCTAACGGAGGTTCTCAGGTCAACAACTACACTACCCAGAATGCACCAACCGCTGACATCACGCACTCACCTGATCACGTGACACCTCACCTGCTTCCTCCAGGAAGTCCTGAATACTGATTACTGGCACTATAAAAGAGCACTCCACACAAACACCCACGCCGCGTATTGTAGGTTCTCCTCATTACAAAGCGTTACTTTATCTCTTGTCTCAGTTTATCTCGTGTATGACCTTGCCTTTGTTTTCTCAACGCCGATTATTGCCTCTGCCTCTGATATTGGATTACCTGTGTATTACCTGGACTGTGTTTTCACTACTGCCTCTTGGATTACCTCTGACATTGGATCTCTCGTGTATGAACTCTGGACTGTCTCTCGTTTATGGTATGGTTTTGTTTACATTGCTCTGGTTTCTGGTGATTAACTGTTTTCTGTATCAACCACGTATTACATCTGTTTATTTTTATAATAAACATATATTTTTATCAGTATCTGCACGTGTCTGCAATTCTGTGCTCATCATGACAACCAGTGATTACTGATTTTTTTTTTCAATGATCATTGCTGTGTGTTTCAGAGTAAAAGCTGCCATACATGATAAAGAATATATTAAATAAAACAGCTGCCATATTGTTTACCACCCTATGGTATTTCATATTTCAATAAAGAAGCAAAAGTGACACTCAGGAGCTCCTTCAGGGAAATGACAGTGAGAAAAACGATCCATATCCGAACACTTGACGCAAACCATTACTTTAGGAAGAATGTTGTTTGTGATTTAGCGGCGCACCTATCGATAATGTGATTTATTTATTATGTGGTTTTTAGAGCAGAGTCAATACTTATGTGCTCTGAAAAGAAACAACAATTTCATTTTTCCTCCTATAAAACACATCTTCTGCTTTTTTTTAAGGGCTGTGTTGAGGACATTACGATTCAGTTTCATGCTGATGGATGACGATTACGTTCTGTGTGTATTTTCCATAATTAGCTGGAACCTCCATCATTAAACTTCCATAAACTGACGACAGACAGTCAGCAGTTCAAGGACTTCACCTGCAATCTCCAGCACATCAAAGCTGTAGCTGCAGCTGCGGCGGCTGGCCCGGGCTGGACTCTCGCCGGGGTGCGGACGCTACAGCCGGAGCTGATCTGTAAGATCTCGGCCTTGCGGTGGTTTTGGCTGGGAGGAGCAGCTGCATGCTGTTTATCTCCTCCCAGCTCCTCCGTTCATCCGCTGGAGTGAAGTAATCAGGTTAGAGACCTCTGATGTTCTTGGTAAGTCTTTCCATGAACCTGAGAACAGATGAAGGTCAGTTTAGAAAAAGCTGTTGCTGCGGAAACATCAACAACTGCCCTTCGATTTCCATTCACTCGAAAATAGTGCAATGGTTCAAGTAGTGTTTACACAGGTTCGGTGTTTCTCACTTCCAGGCAGCTGTAAGGCTGTTGCTTGTAGTTGACTAGAGTTTTGCTAATCACTGTATTTAGAATTTTTCATTATCAAACAAACTTTAATATTAGACAAATATTATCTGAGTAAATATAAAAAAAAAGAAAAAAATTAAATGATGATTTCAGTTTAAAAAAAAAAAAACTATCCAAACCAATCTAACCCTTTGTGGAAAAAAAAAAGTTCGCCGCTCACAAATGAATGAGTTCATTTTCACTAACCAAAACCAGGCCTGATTACTTTCAGACCTGTACAATCAAGAAATCACTTAAATAGAACCTGTCTGACAACATAAAGAAGCTAAAACACTGTAATATAATAATGCCGCAATCTGAAGAAATTCAAAAACAGGTGAGAAAACAAAGTCACTGATCATCTATCAGTCTGGAAAATGTTACAAAGTCATTTCTAAAGCTTTGGGACTCCACTGAACCACTATTAAAAGCTATTATTCCCAAATGGAGAAAACACTGGACACTGGTGAACCTTCCCAGGAGAGACTGGTCTACCAAAATTATTCCAAAAGGGCATGAACAACTCATGCAGGAGGTCAAAAAAGAACAAAAAAAAAAAAATTTAAAGAACTGCAGATCTCAGCTGCCTCAGATAAGGTTAGAATTAGTGATTCAATAATAAGAAAATAATAAGAAAGAGACTGGTCGAAAATGGTCTGCATGGGAGATTTCCAAGGCAAAAAAACACTGAACACAAAGGCCCAACATCTTGATGATCTGAATGGCTTTAACAAATGAAGGTTTTGGAGGGGCCTAATCAAAGTCTGATTGAGATGCTGTGATAAAGATGATCTTAAACAGGCTGTTTTCACTCGAAAACCCTCCACTGTGTCTAAATTAAAACAATTCTGTAAAGAAGAGTGGACCAAAATTCCTTCACAGAGATGTGAAAGACTCATTGCCAGTTATCAGTAAAGCTTTATTGCAGTTGCCGCAATTGTAAGGGAACACTCAAAAAAATATGTGTTTATGAACCAACACTGATTAAAGAGACTTATGTGCATGTGTAATAACTAAAAGTTAGTTTAAAACACTTTTTTCATTGCCATTTTCAAGTCTTTAAGTGGAAGTTCTTTGAACTCTTTCTATTTAATTGTACTGGTGAGTAAGTTTGCTCAACTTGATAATATTTAGGGTTCTGTGTACTACTGAAAAAATATTTATTGGGAAGACGCAGAGCTTTCAGACCTCAACTGATGCAAAGAAAACAAGTTCATAATTATAAACTTTTAAGAGTTCAGAAATCAATATTTGGATCTGGATTATCCCTGATTTTTAATCACAGTTTTCATTCATCTTGGCATGTTCTCCTCCACCAGTCTTACACACTGCTTTTGGCTAACTTTATGACACTCCTGGTGGAAAAATTCAAGTAGTTTGTGATCATCCACCTTCCTCTTGATTATATTCCAGAGGTTTTTAAATTTGGTCAAATCTAAGAGCTCTACACTATAAAAGATTCTCTAAAGAGGTTCTCCAGTATAAATTACAGAACTAAAATGTATCAGAATCTAAGAATCTATTCAGTCTATTTTTATAGACATAGTGAGTCTGAAAGATAAAATTGTATTGAACTTTCACTTTAAGATAGAAGCTTCCAGAGAAAGACGTCATTCTCTTTGAGGCTGCAGGGGGGGACAAGTGGCTGATTTGGCACCAGCTGGTCAGAACCATTTTATAATGGTCACATAACCGTGACCAGAGGGCCAATAAGAGCAATCCTCCTCAGAACTGCACAGACTGTAGAGAAATGAGGAGAGAGAGAGAGAGAGAGAGAGAGAGAGAGAGAGAGAGAGAGAGAGAGAGAGAGTTTGTGAGGTTGAGAGACAAGGACAGAGATTTTAGGGTGAAACTGTGTTTCAGGATTCATATAATGATGATGAAAAACCTTTACAACAAATAAAAACAAATTGTATGAATTATTCAGTATGAGAATATATTCAATATTTTTATAAATTATTCAGCAACTATTAGAAATTCTGTTTCAACAATTATTCATTCAGTATCTACTATGAATTATTCTATATGCACTATGCATTGTTCCAACAAGAACCAAAGCCTTGTCCATGTTTTTTAATGAAAAAAAACAGTACACCCAACAAGAACAAAAGCCCTGTCCATGATTTCCCCAAGTTAAAACACAATGAATCCAACAAGAACCTCATCCTATTAATCAAGAAAAAACAGTAAAACAAAAACAAAAAACATGACTTGCGTATATATTACTCGAAAAAAAAAAAAAACAAGAACCAAAGCCTTGTGTAAATGAAAAACACAGTGCATCCAACAAGAACAAAAGCCTTATCTGTGTTTTAATCAAGAAAAACACAGTGTATCCAACAAGAACCAAAGCCTTGTCTATGTTTTAATCATGAAAACCACAGGGCAACCAACAAGAACCTAAGCTCCATTTATCTTTTACTCAAGAAAAAACACAACGCATCCAACAAGAACCAAAGAAAAAAACTGTAAAACCAAGAAGAACCAAAGCTTCATTTACATTATACTCAAGAAAAAAAAAAAACAGTGACTTGTTCTACTATGCATTTCAACAAGAACCAAAGCCTTGTCAATGTTTTACTCAAGAAAAAACACAGTACAACCAACAAGAACCAAAGCCTTGTCAATGTTTTACTCAAGAAAAAACACAGTACAACCAACAAGAACCAAAGCCTTGTCAATGTTTTACTCAAGAAAAAACACAGTACAACCAACAAGAACCAAAGCCTTGTCAATGTTTTACTCAAGAAAAAACACAGTACAACCAACAAGAACCAAAGCCTTGTCTATGTTTTACTCAAGAAAAACACAACGCATCCAACAAGAACCAAAGCCTTGTCTATGTTTTACTCAAGAAAAACACAACGCATCCAACAAGAACCAAAGCCTTGTCTATGTTTTACTCAAGAAAAACACAACGCATCCAACGAGAACCAAAGTCTCAGCTATATTTTACTCCAGTAAAAACAGTAAAAGCAAGAAGAACCAAAGCTTTGTCTACATTTTACTCAAGAAAAAACAGAGTACATCCAACAAGAACAAAAGTCTGGTCCATGATTAAAAAAAAAAAAAAAACAGTGCATCCAGAAGCCTTCTCTATGTTTTACTCAAGAACAAAAAACAAACATATTGATCAGTATCTTCTATGATTTATTTAGTATCTACTATAAATTTAAGTATATGTAAAAAAAAATACTACCATGAATTATAGTCATGAATAGTCAGTATCTACATAAAATATAAGAATAAATATTTTGTATTTTCTTTTTACATTATTTAGTATATTCTATACATTGAACTGTTTAATATCCATTATGGATTATTCAGTATCTACTATGAATTATTTTTTGTTATTAATATATTGTGTTATTTAGATATTTACTATCCTGATTGATACTATTGGTCTACAGTTGGTCAGTAAAATAGATCAGTGTGTGTAAGTGAAGATATCCTGTGTGCACCACTCTGAACACAACACACAATGCCATATAGATACCTGTTAAACATCTTACTCATAAAATAAACTATAAACCTTTCTGGAGCCTGTATAATAGTCATATTCATCTGCTTGCTGGATTAAACGGTTGTTTGTCAGACAAAAACAATATTAAGTGGTGAATGTTTTAATCAAGTAAAAACACAGTGCATCCAACAAGACAAAAGCCCTGTCCATTATTTTCTCAAGTAAAAACACAGTGCATCCAACAAGAACCAAAGTCTCACATAACTTTTTTTCTCAGGAAAAAATAGTAAAACCAAGAACACTCAGTTCCATGTAGATAACTGTTGAACATCTTGCTACAAAGCTTGTCGCTGGGGCTGTACCTTATATTGAGGTACAAAAAAGTACCTTCCAGTGATAGTCCTCTTTTGTACCCATGGTTTTTGTGCCAGGAAAGATTATAAAGATTTTAAACATAATAATTGTAATAATTGACTGAATATGGCTCAAGAACTTGATGATCCAAAATTGTCTGCCTTTCAAATGAAAAAATGTGCAATTAAAACATATATATTGTTTATCAGTGCAGTGATACAGAATACTGATTGTACCTTTTGTCTTTTTAAACGGTACAGATCTGTACTTTTTGCTGTTAGGAATGACTTTGTACTTCAGAGGGAACAGATCTGACCCTGTAAAGACCAATAATTATGAAGAGTGTACCTTTGAGTACAAAAAAGTACTTATATCGCACCTCTGTTTTTTAGAGTGTAGGTGGATTAAAACGGTTGTTTTTCAGGCAAAAAACAATATTAACTGGTAAATATTGAGTTTGAGATGTTTTTCTTTATAAATCTGTATAAATCCAGCAGCAGAAGCTCTGAGAGAAATTACAGAGAAGAGCAGATAGATGTGAGAGCAGGACAGTGGAGGGCTTCAGTTCTACACATGTTTATTCACGTCTGCTTCTCTGTGTTTGTGCTTCTGCTTCTGTGTGGGTTCAAATCCTGTGTTCTGCATGCTCTCTGGAAGTGTGTATAGTAGTGTGTGTGTGTGTGTGTGTGTTGTGCAGTATCTTGATTGTATGGGTGAATGATTACACGCTATTTTTTCGGTCTGTGCAAAATCAGACAGAGAGAGAGATAGAAATAAAAATAAACAAAAAAAAGAAAAAAGACAGAGAGCAAAGAGAGAGAAAATGGATGGACAAGGAAAGCGAGAGTTGACAGAGAGAGAGAGAGAAAAAGAGAGAGAGAGAGAGTCAGTGTTGTTTCCAGCAGTACCACCAGGCTTGGCTCTCAATGAAAGGTAATTTCGCAGAGGATGATTCTGCCGCCGATAGCTGTTCATTATCTAGACAGCAGCAAAAACCTCGAGGAAAGGAAAAGAGAGAGAAGGAGGAAGAAAGAAAGAACAGAGGAGGAACAGAGGAGGACGGGAAAGAAGAAAGTGGTGGAGGAATAACTGCATCAAACACAAACACATGTATATTTAGTGCTTGTTTAACTTAAAGTTACCAAATGTGTCTGGTCTCCAAGAGAAAAACACAGTGCATCCAACAAGAACCAAAGCCTCAACTATCTTTAACTTAAGAAAAAAAACAGTGTATCCAACAAGAACCAAAGTCTCAACTAGCTTTTACTAAAGAAAAAAAAACAGTGTATCAGCAGTTTCCTCCCATGAACTCCATTCTTGTTTAATGTTTTCCTTATTGTAGATTTGTCAACAAAAATATTAGCATGTGCCAGAGATTTCTGTAAGTCTTCAGCTGACACTCTAGGATTCTTCCTCACCTCATTGATCATTCTGCGCTGTGCTCTTGCAGTCATCTTTACAGGACAACCACGCCTAGGGAGAGTAGCAACAGTGCTGAACTTTCTCCATTTATAGACCGTCTGTCTCACCGTAGAAAAGGGAAACATCAAGGCTTTTAGAGGTTTAGACTTTTGAAACCCTTTCCAGCTTCATGCAAGTCAACAATTCTTAAATGTAGGTCTTCTGAGAGCTCTTTTGTGTGAGGCATGATTCACAGGCATTATCAAGCAATGCTTTTTAAGAACAGCAAACTCAAAACTGGTTTGTGTTTTTTATAGGGAAGGGCAGCTTTAACCAACACATCCAATCTCAATCTCATCACATCCTGGCTCCAATTAGCTCTTAGAAATCTCATTAGTCTAGGGGTTCACATACGTTTTCCCCCTTCACTGTGAATGTTAAAATGTTGTGTTCAATAAAACCATGCAAACATATATATTTTTTTGTGTGGTATTAGTTTAAGCAGACTGTGTTTGTCTATTGTTGTAACTTAGATGAAGATCACAACACATTAATGACCAATTTATACAGAAATCCAAGTAATCCCAAAGAGTTCACATACTTTTTCTTGCAACTGTCTCTGTCTCTACTTTCCACACAAGACCTTCTACTCGATTTTAGAACATTGCTCCAAGACTTTGGGCAGCATCATTCCAGAAAACACAGTTTAATCATCTCTTAACTCAATGCTGGTGGGGTTAATATGCCCCTAGGCCACTCCTGGCATAAGGTGTGGTGCCAATAGGTTCATATTCTATTCAAAAGTTCTTATATTACAGAGAAACCTATATTCTTTGGCCAAAGTAATTAGACAAGCTGTATAATGAATGGTTCCAACTGGTTCCAAAAAGTAGATGAAATCTCCAATAGAACCCCTCCATGACTCAGTGCTGCCCTGACACCACTATCCTCTAGTTCAGTGTCGAACCATGGCTAATAAAAATGACAAAAAATAGTCAGTCCTCAGTTCATAACACTCTCCATACGTCTTGAATGATGAGCTGCTCTTCAAAAATAATAAAACTCAGCATAAGCATTAGCTCCACCATTAGCTCCACCATTAGCCTTCACCCTGCTCTACAGCTTTCTGACTTTGTGGAGCTCTTCACTCTCAGATCTCCTTACCCCGAAGTTCACCATGTAACTTCAGAAGGGGTTTCCGTGCTCCTTTAGCAGAAGTCCTGTGGTGAGGCTTTTATCATCTCCATTCATCACCTCCTAGTCTTTATTCATCTTTATAGCTCATCCATAACACTTAAAATTCAGGGTCAACCTTAAAGGACAACATTAAAAGCCCATCAGTCGTGTTTAGTGTTGCTGCATACACAGCTTCACACTGCCTCCTCTGGCTCCTTTTCTATGACTTAATGTCACTCGCCGGCTACGAGTCGGAGAAGACTGAGAGAGGGTGAGATAAGCAGCTGAGAATACGTTCATACCTGCCGTTAAAGCGTAGCTAAACCTCCTGATTTTAGCTGACTCTTAGCTCAGCACAAATTTGGAAAATGCTAAAAAAAAAAAATGGGGGGAGATTAGTTTGGAAGGCACACTGAGTGATGTATGGGTTTAGAGGCCGCGGCAGACACTAGAGCTGATTTGGCTGAGCAGTGTGCCTCTGATAGCGGTGAGCTGCAGAGGGTTGGACGTCATGAGGGGGGCGGTATAATTGATAATGGCTGATCTGCATATTGTGAGTGTCCAATTACCAAAGTACATGGAAAGTTAAACCTGGAGGGCACTGCAGAGGCAAAAAAATACCACAATAAAAGTGTGAAGTGTGACTGAAGTGTCAAACCATCACTGATAATCAGTAAATTTTTCACACAGTCCAAACTGCTTGAGGTCTAGTGTGAAGTTTCCACAATCAGTGATGGTTTGGAGAGACATGTCATCTGCTGGTGTAGGTCCACTGCTTTATATCAAGTCCAAAGTCAGTAAAGTGTTTCCCAGAAAATCGTACTTGGCACACTGCCCACACTGCCAAAAGTAAATATATATAATATTCAAATTTTCTGAGACACTGATTTTTGAGTTTTCATTAGCTGTGAGACATAATAATCTACAATAAAAGAAATAAACATATTTACATTTTAGTTTACAGTGTATTGGCTTAGTTTATTGAGTTAAAAATAGTCATATATTTAAATAGGTGCTTAAATGAGTACTTGACTAAATGTCACACAGGCCAGACCCATGACTGACACGCGCAGATACAAATCACAAAATGTATTAATAAAGGGACTAGGCTTACAAGAGTAGTGAGGGGCAGGCAGGGTCATTAACAGAATGGCAGCAAATATAAACAACATACCAGAGAGTAGTCAGGCAATCCAGGGTTATACATGATAAATCCAGCAATGAAAGAGAGAAGGCAAAAAATACAAAAAGGGAGGGTCGGCAACAAGGCAATCAATAAATTAGGCATGGTAAAAGATGAGAAAATAGTAATACAAAAAAGGGTTGGTAACAAAAATGAAAGGACAATGGAACGCATAGTAGAAGAGCTAGGAAAACTAGATTCAATACTCAGCAAGAACTGGGCCAAACTGAGGGGTATATATAAAGAAGAGAACAGGTGAAAACAATACGAAATAGCTTGAAGAGTGGGAGCGCCATAGTGTAGCTTCACGTGATCTGTGTGTGAGTGTATGAGTTTTGAGTGACAAGTTCAAGTTTTGAGTCGCAAGCAATTAGGCTGACAGCATCAGGACTGATACTAAAGGTGTGAAATAATGGAAAAAAACTTAATTTATTAAATAATTTATATACACTTTAAAATGAAGTAAATGAACAGTTAACCTTGATTGAGAAAAAAACATTTTCACCATTAGTTTAAATTTGGGCTTATTTGTCTCAAAATATTTTTTTAAATATTGGCAGCTGGGAAAGCATTTAATAGCTGTTAAAAAAAACCACAGAAATTTCGTGCATCACTGCAGCCAGAAAATAGCTGTTTTATTACAGCTGTAAAGCATTACCAATGTTTGATTGTCAATTTACAATATGAATGACTTTGAATAGATGTTCTATATGTCGCCTCATCATAAATCATTCATGCATTTGCCTCATTTCTGCTTTTACAAATGCGTGATTGGCCTATATATTGCCTGGCTGTGCACTCTTAATATCTCAGGATGTGTCAGGATTATCCATGTAAGTGGTTCCATCCGCTGAACATATATAGGACATGTCGTGCAGCTGGGAGGCGAGGTGGGGGGCTCAGTCAGTGTTATATTTCTCCAGAGTCGGGATCCGAGCTCAGCACGGGGAAAATAGTCTCATTATACTGAATATTGCTTCTGACTCCGCATGCCCTCGGACACTCATTTGGCCCGGTCACAACTTCATTATGCCTTTTTTTCTCCAGCATGAATTCTTCATGAACGTCCTGCACAGCTGAGGAAGTCTTTGAACAGCCAGAGTGTCAGTGCAGTCTCGAATTACTGCGAGAGGAGAGAGAGAGAGAGAGCGCGAGAGGCTTCCTCTTGCTATTCCTAGATTTTTTTTCTCTCTGGTTCTGGACTTGGTGGAGCTTGCTGAGGAATGTTCACACATTCACACAGACAATTTAGTTTCTATACCCACATGCCCAATAAATATATATTTTTCATGCCACAACATCTCAATCAGATATTGACTAGACCACTCCAGTTTTTTTTTTAAGCCTTTCTAAGGTGGACTTGTTGGTGTACTTTGGATCATTGTCCTGCTGCAGAACCCAAGTACACCTGAGCTTGAGGTCGCAAACCGATGGCAGAATATTCTACTTTATTCTATATTCTACAGGATTGTCTGGTAAACAGCAGAATTCATGGTTCCATCTATTACAGCAAGTTATCCAAACCCTGAAGCAGCACAGCAGCCCCAGACCATCACATATTACCACCACCATGTTTTACATTCAGTATGATGTTCTTTTTCTAAAATTAATTAGGACACACACCTTCCAAAATGTTACACTTTTCATGGCAGTACAAAAATATTACCCAGTTCAGTCTCTTTTTCATATTATTGAATCATTAACACTGAACCTGCAGTTCTTTAAATGTTGTTCTGTGTTTTTTTGTGACCTCCTGGATGAGTTGTCCATGCCCTTTTGGATTACGTTCGATCGGCCGGCCATTCCCTTTAAGGTTCAACAGTGTTCCATGTTTTCTCCAATTTTATAATAATGGCTCTCACTGTGGTCTTCTGGAGTCCCAAAGCCTTAAAAATGACTTTGTCTACGAAATGAATTTGTGATTTATTTGTTAAAAGTGTGAATAATCAAGATTAATCACACTTTTTCTTCTTCTTAAGACTTAACATTGTCTTAATAGATGTTTAAATGTAAATAAAAGAATCACTGTTAGATTTGCAAAATGAAATTGTATTTATATTAATAATGTCATTTATTTCTATTTATAATACCATAAATAACATTTGTACTTTGGTACTTTGTGCTGGTACTTCTCTGTTTTTTGAGAAGGTGCCAAAATAATTTAAAAATTGAAGCCCTTAATTCATATTTTCTTCATCATACAAATAAAACCCCTCGAGCTCTGCTACTGCTGTCCAATCACTGCAGAAACTCCAGCAGCTGTAATCTGATGAGACGGACAGGTTTCTGAGATTGACAGATTGTCAGAATTGGAGATTGGCTGAAGAGAATGTGTGGAGAATTTTGAAAAAATAAAAAAATCAAAGCTCTCAAAGAACATGAAAAAGCACACCTAAGAAAAATCACAACAATGCAGCAAATCTCAAAGCTGCAGGAAGGAAAAACGCCAAGGAAAACCAGGTTTATTTATGTATTTTCCAACAAGACAATGCAAAACCGTATGCTGCACACATTGGATGGACGTGCATATCTGTGGAAGTAGATGGTATCTAAAGCTCTCAAAGACAACAAAGAACCACAAGGATGAACCACCAAGACCAACCAAGCCTCAACGCTCTCCAAGGGCATGAAGAAGAACTGCTAAGAAGAAGCACAGCAATGTAGGAAGTCTCAAAGCTCTCGAAGAGCATGAAGAAGAACTGCTAAGAAGAACCATGACAATGTAGCAAGTCTCAAAGATCTCAAAGGGCATGATAAGGAACATGTAAGAAGATCAACAGCAATTTAGCAAGTCTCAAAGCTCTAAAATAGCATGAAGAAGGAGAACCATGACAATGTAGCAAGTCTCAAAGAGCATGAAGAAGAATTACCAAGAAGAACCACATCCATATAGTCTCAAAGCTCTCAAACAGCATGAAGAAGCGCTACTAAGATGAACCACAGCAATGTAGCAAGTCTCAAAGCTCTCAAATGGCATGACGAAGAACTGCTAAGGAGAACCATGAGAATGCAGCAAGTCTCAAAGCTCTAAAAAAGCATGAAGAAGAACTGCTAAGAAGAATCATAACAATGTAGTAAGTCTTTAAGATCTCAAACAGAATGAAGAAAAACTACTAAGAAGAGCCACATCAATATTGAAAGTCTTAAAGCTCTCAAAGAGCATAAAGAAGTGCTACTAAGAAGAACCACAGCAATGTAGCAAGTATCAAAGGGCATGATAAGGAACTACTAAGAAGGACATTAGCGATGTAGCAAGTTTCAAAGCTCTCAAATGGCATGAAGAAGCACTACTAAGAAGAACCACAGCAATACAGAAAGTCTCAAAATTCTAAAAGAGCATGATAAAGCGCTTCTAAGGAGAACCATAACAATGAAGCAAGCCTTCAAGCTCTTAAAGGGCATGAAGATGCTTTACTAAGTAGAACAACAGCAATATAGGAAGTCTCAAAGCTCTCAAAGAGCATGAAGAAGAACTGCTAAGAAGAACCACAGCAATAGAGGAAGTCTCAAACTTCCAAAGAGCATGAAGAAGAACTGCTGAGTAGAACCATGACAAAGCAGCAGGTCTCAAAGCTCTCAAGGAGCATGAAGAAGAACCGCAAAGAAGAACCAGGTCATCCATGTATTTTTCAACAAGACAGTGCAAAACCATGACAATATAGGAAGTCTCAAAGCTCACAGAGAGCATGAAGAAGAACTACTAAGAAGAACCACAGCAATTTAGCAAGTCTCAAAACTCTCATAGGGGAGGATGACAAACTCCAAAAAGAACATAGGAAGTCAATATAGGAAGTCTCAAAGCTCTCAAAGAGCATGAAGAAGAACTACCAAGAAGAACCACAGCAATATAGGAAGTCTCAAAGTCCTCAAAGAGCATGAAGAAGAACTACTTAGAAGAACCATGATAATGTTGCATGTGGTGCAATTTTCATATAAAATAATATATAATCATTTTTACCTTTTGTTCATGGCAGTTATGAAGGCTTCATTCCAGTCACACTCCAGGGAATTAATTATTCTAATAATTGTATGAGTTTGAAAAATAAGATTTTTTTATTTATGCTATTAAAACGGTCAAGGGTGGAGCAGCACTTAAAAACAGTTGGGGTGGAGTAAGAAAACATATACACTGCTCAAAAAAATAAAGGGAACACTCAAATAACACAATATAACTCCAAGTAGATCAAACTTCTGTGAAATTAAACTGTCCACTTAGGAAGCAACACTGATTGACAATCAATTTCACCTGCTGTTGTGCAAATGGAATAGACAACAGGTGGAAATTATTGGCAATTAGCAAGACACACTCAATAAAGGAGTGGTTCTGCAGGTGGGGACCACAGACCACTTCTCAGAACCTATGCTGTCTGGCTGATGTTTTGGTCAGTTTTGAATGTTGGTGGTGCTTTCACACTCGTGGTAGCATGAGACGGACTCTACAACCCACACAAGTGGCTCAGGTAGTGCAGCTCATCCAGGATGGCACATCAATGCGAGCCGTGGCAAGAAGGTTTGCTGTGTCTGTCAGCGTAGTGTCCAGAGGCTGGAGGCGCTACCAGGGGACAGGCCAGTACACCAGGAGACGTGGAGGAGGCCGTAGGAGGGCAACAACCCAGCAGCAGGACCGCTACCTCCGCCTTTGTGCAAGAAGGAACAGGAGGAGCACTGCCAGAGCCCTGCAAAATGACCTCCAGCAGGCCACAAATGTGCATGTGTCTGCACAAAGCAGTTCCTGCAAGATGAAGGCATTGAAGCTATGGACTGGCCCGCCCGTTCCCCAGACCTGAATCCGATTGAGCACATCTGGGACATCATGTCTCGCTCCATCCACCAACGTCACGTTGCACCACAGACTGTCCAGAAGTTGGCGGATGCTTTAGTCCAGGTCTGGGAGGAGATCCCTCAGGAGACCATCCGCCACCTCATCAGGAGCATGCCCAGGCGTTGTAGGGAGGTCATACAGGCACGTGGAGGCCACACACAATACTGAGCCTCATTTTGACTTGTTTTAAGGACATTACATTAAAGTTGGATCAGCCTGTAGTGTGTTTTTTCACTTTAATTTTGTGTGTGGCTCCAAATCCAGGCCTCCATTGGTTAATAAATTTTATTTCCATTGATGATTTTTGTGTGATTTTGTTGTCAGCACATTCAACTTTGTACAGAACAAAGTATTCAATGAGAATATTTCATTCATTCAGATCTAGGATGTGTTATTTGAGTGTTCCCTTTATTTTTTTGAGCAGTGTAGTTTGTAATCTCAAGTTATAAATACTAAAATATAATAATATTTATATATCTATAATAACACATTTAGGAATGCTGAGATTTTAAAGACAATGTATTCTATAATACACAGAAACCACAAGGTTTTATATTAATGGTTAATAAAGCCACACCTCACCTGATTTTTACTGTTCTTGCTCTCTAAGTACACAGTAATTACTCAGTAAGTACTCAGAAACAACAGAAAGCGGGCTATATTATGTAGTGTACAGTGTTTTACCATTCTTACTCTGTAAAATGTATTATAAAGTGTTACCCAAGTCTTACATTTCTTAAGGAGCATGACGAAGCACTATTTAAAAAAACACAAAAAAGTCTCAAAGCTCTCAAAGAGCATGAAGAAGAATGGCAAAGAAGAACCAGAACAACCATGTATTTTTTTTTAACAAGAATGGCTTGCTGGCAGCCTGAAAACTCTTCCGAAAAGAGAATGTGTGGAGATTTATGAAACCAGAAAAAACACCATACTGTTGCACACCTTAATACATGGTTTAATGTGTTTTTATAAAAAAAAAAAACGGACAAAATATGTTGGGAAACATTGAATTGCTTGGTTTCCTCGATGCTTTAACGTTTTTTAAGTGTTGAGTGAAGGAATGCCAAGGTTAGAAAGTGGTAAACACTCCAAATGTGCCAAATTTTTACGGAAGGAAATGTAGGAATTGATGTATGTTACCCCTTTATTTTTTTTGGTGTGTAAATGTATATATGTGTATGCATTATTCAAGAACACATATACATAATGTGTAAATGACACACTGTGCACACATGCTGCTGGCAAACACATAAAAGAGGTTGTAAATGTTACTGCATAAAAGAACCAGCTATACACACGCACACACACAATAGTGCGCACACACACACACACACATACGAACGCAATAGTACACACACCGCACATGTCGCTGCCTCAATTATCCCAGCTGAAGTGATTAACTGGCACTAGATTGACTCCATTAACTACATTATATTAATAGCTTAATAAGCTAACAGGTATAGGCAGAGGCATTTAGCATTAGAGACAGGGCTTAGCCGCGGCGGAACGTAGCGCACACGTCTCACTCCGAGTGATTGACAATGGGCGAGCGAGAGCGAGAGAGTGAATCAATACAGCCTCCCTCATGTCCTCATTACCCTCCTGTACTGTGTTACTCAAGGCGACAAGGCAATGAAATTTTAAATAGCCGTGAACAAGGAGCTGCGCAGGATCTCTGCCAAAACTGCGCCAACCGTGCAAGAGCCACCTACCTCAACTCTCTCTCTCTCTCTCACACACACACACACAAACACACACACACTTCTGCCACCCTGTCAGCGTGCAGGGAGAGTGTTTGATGTTGCTGGAGTGTGAAGATGTGGGCACTGTAGCGAGAAGTGTGAGTAGTTCCTGATCAGAATGACTTGCGCTGGGAATTTTAATGCAGGCGCCATTAACTATTGAGAGCTGTCAGCAAACTGGTGATGGAGTTGTTTTGGAAGCACCCTAGCAACCTGTGCCTACTCTGTTGCTTAAACTTCGATTAAAATTTAAATTCAATTCAGTGATAAACCAAGTGTCTCATAGCACTCAAAGAGCATGAGGAAGAAACGCTTAGAATAATATTTTGGAAAAGGAACCAGTGAGGTTCACCAATACTCCAAATTCAGGAAAATCACAGAAATAAACCAAGTCAAATCTCTCAAAAAGCACAAGGAAAGACTATTAAGAACAATAATTGAAAATAAGTATCAAAGCTCTAAAAAAACATGAAGAAGAACCACAAAGGAAAAAAAACGAGATGAACCAAGTTTCTAAGCTCTCAAGAACCATAAAGAAGACCCACTAAGAAGAACCAATGAGATGAACCAAGCCTCAAAGCTCTCAAGAACCATGAAGAAGAACCACTAAGAAGAACCACTGAGATGAACCAAGCCTCAAAGCTCTCAAGAACCATAAAGAAGAACCACTAAGATGGGACCTTTTGGAAAAATGAACCACTGAGGTTAACCAACACTTGAGGTTCCCAAAAAACTTGGAAAAATGACTGAAAGCATAAGGATAAACCAATAAATAAACACCAAAACTCTATAAGAGCATGAAGAAGAACCACTAAGTCTAACTACTGAGATTGTTCTTAAATGTGCATGAGAAAGAACCTCAAATGAGAACCACAGAAATGAACCAAGTCTCAAATTTCTCAAAAAACAGTAGGAAGGACTATTAATAACAACTATTGAAAATACATTTTAAAGCTCTCAAGTACCACAACGAGGAACCTCTAAGATTAACCTTTTGGAAAATGAATCAGTGAGGTTAACCAACACTTGAGGTTCTCTAAAACATGGACAAAAATGACTGAAAGCATGAGGCACCAAAGCTTTATAAGAACCACTACGCATAACCACTGAGATGAACAAGTTCTTAAACCTCACAGTGAGCATAAGAAAGAACCCCTGAAAAGAACCCAAACTCTGTAAGACTTTAGACTTTTTAAACCACTGTGAAGAACCAAGACTCCCTAAGAGCTTACAGAACATCAAATAAAAAGAATCACAGTGATGAACCAAGTCTCATTACACTCAAAAAGCATGAAGAAGAACCACTAAGAAGAATCTTTTGGACAAGGAACCACTGAGGTTAACCAAAAACAAAATTCTCACTAAAAAGGCATGGGGAAGAATGACTAAGAGCATGAGGATAAATCATTCAGAGTCACCAAAACTCTAGAACACTATGAAGAAGAACCACTAAGACTAACCACTGAGATAAACAAGTTCTTAAAGCTCTCAATGAGCATGAGATAGAACCACAAAGAGAACCACAAATCTCAGTCTCAAATCTCTCAAAAAGCATGAGAAAACACAATTTAGAAGAAACATTGTCAATAGGTATCAACACTCTCAAGAAACATGAAGAAGAACCAAAAAGGAAAACCACTGAGATGAACCAAGCCTCAAAGCTCTCAAGAACTATAAATAAGAACCACCAAGATTAACCAAATCTTTCAAAAGCATGAGGACAGACCATTAGGACGAACCATTGAAAATAAGTATCAAAGCTCTCAAGAAACATGAAGAAGAACCACTAAGAAAAAACACCAAGATAAATCAAGTTTCAAAGCTCTCAAGAACCACAAAGAAGAATCACCAAGATGAACCAAGTCTCAAATCTCTCAAAAGGCATGAGGAAACACAATTTAGAAGAAACATTGTCAATAACTGTCAATAGCTTTCAAGAAACATGAAGAAGAACCACAAAGGAAAACCACCAAGATGAACCAAACCTCTCAAAACATATGAGGAAAGATTATTAGGAAGAACCATTGAAAATAACTTTTAAAGAACCACAAATCTCAGTCTCAAATCTCTCAAAAAGCATGAGAAAACACAATTTAGAAGAAACATTGTCAATAGGTATCAACACTCTCAAGAAACATGAAGAAGAACCATTAAGAAGAACCACCAAGATGAACCAAGTTTCAAAGCTCTCAAGAAATATGAAGCAAACCACTAAGAATAACCACCAATATGAACCAAGTTTCAAATCTCTCAAAAAGCATGAGGAAAGACTATTAGGAAGAACCATTAAAAATAAGTATCAAAGCTCTTAAGAAATAAGAGGAAAAACCACTAAGAATAACCACCAAGATTAATCGAGTTTCAAAGCTCTCAAGAACCATATAGAAGAACCACTAAGAAGAACCACCAAGATGAACCAAGTCTCAAAACTCTTTAAAAGCATTAGAAAAATTATTAGGAAGAACCACTGAAAATAAGTTTCAAAGCTCTCAAGACACATGAAGAAAAACCATTAAGAACCACCGAGATGAACCAAACCTTAAAACTCTCAAAAACATACAGAAGAACCACTAGGTTGAACCTTTTTTGAAAGGAACCAATGAGGTTAACCAACACTCAGAATTCCCTAAAAGGCACAGGGAAGAATGACTAAAAGCATGAGGATAAATCATTCAGAGTCACCAAAACTCTACTAGAGCATGAAGAAGAACCACTAAGTCCAACCACTGATATGAACAAGTTTTTAAGGCTCTTAATGGGCATGAGAAAGAACACAACGGAAATCACAGAAATTAACCAAGTCTCAAATCTCTCAAAAAGCATAAGGAAAGACTATTAGGAAGAACCATTGAAAATAAGTTCTCAAGAACAAGCTCTTAAGAAACATGAAGAAGAACCACTAAGAATAACCACAGAGATGAACCAAGATTTAAAGCTCTCAAGAACCCTAAAGAAGAACCACTAAAAAGAACCACCGAGATGAACTAAGTTTCAAAGCTCTCAAGAAACATGAAGAATAACCACTAAGAAGAACCACCGAGATGAACCAAACCTTAAAACTCTCAAAAACCATACAGAAGAACCACTAAGTTGAACCTTTTTTAAAAGGAACCACTGAGGTTAACCAACACTTAGAATTCCCCAAAATGTATGGGGAAGAATGTCTGAGAGCATGAGTATAAATCATTTAGAGGCACCAAAACTCTACTAGAGCATGAAGAAGAACCACTAAGCCTCACCACTGAGATGAACAAGTTTTTAAAGGCTCTTAATTAGCATGAGAAAGAACCACAAAGGAAATCACAGAAATTAACCAAGTCTTAAATCTCTCAAAAAGCATGACTAAGAACTGCTAAAAAAGAACCACTGAAAATAAGTTTGAATGCTCTTGAGAAACATGAAGAAGAACCACTAGGATAAACCACTGAGATTAACTAAGTCCCAAACCTCTAAACAAGCATGAGATGAATCAAGTCCTAAAGCTCATAAACAGCATGAATAAGAGCCATTAAGACAAACCAGGGAGATGAACCAAGTCTCAAAGCTACTTTAAAAGCATGACTAACCACTGAAATAAAACACAGAGATAAATCAATCTCAAAGCTCTATAAAAGCTGAAAAAATAATTGTAAAAAATACCTCTCAAAGATCAGGAAGAAGAACCACTAGGATGGAGCTACTCTAGATGGAAAAAACAATTGTCAGAGCTCTTAAAGAACCACTAGGAAGATACATAGAGATTAGACTGAAGTCACAAAGCTCTCAAAAACCATGATGAAGGACCGAATAACCAAGTTTTAAAGCTCTCAAGAAGCATGAAGAAGAATGACTAAGAAGAACCTTGGAGATGAACCAAGATTCAAATCTCAAAGAGCATGAAGAAAATCCAATAAAAGACCCATAAACCAAGTCCCAAAGCTCCCAAACTCATAAAAAAGAACCACAGAAATGAACCAAGAAAGACTATGGTGATGAACCAAGTCTCTAAGCTCTCAAAGACCAACTAAGAACAAAAAAAGTATAACTTAATGGGAGCACATTTTCAACATAAAGCAGAACCACTGATTGAAACCAAAATGACGAACAATTAGGATGAACCAAGATCAAAACTCTTTAAGAACCTGAATAAGAACCACTAAGAAAGCCAACACTCAAAATTCCTGAAGAGCATGAAGTAGAATCATTGATAGGAACCAAAATTCTTAGAGAGCACAAGAAAGAACCAATAGGATCCAAGGAGCAAAGATCAAAACCTTTGGATAACATGAGGAAGAACCACTAGGAGGAACCAGGACTCAAAACTCTCTATGATCACACTGTAAACCCATACGTTGTTTGAAATGATTTAAGTCTGTTTTACATAAATTTGGATATTTCTAAACAATATTTTGAGTTAGTTGAACATTTGTGGGCACACAAACTGAGATCTGAGTTTAGTCTGTTGCTATTAACACCTTCTTTTCCATTGGCTTCTGTCAAAATATAGTTGCATACTGGGTGTGTCCAACAGTTTATGATAAACACTCACCATCAGTGTGTAGTGATTCCCCCTGGGCTCCCTTAGAAAAAAAAAATCAAGTTCCCCTTTAGTTTTATTAACGTGCTCTTTTAATGTATGCCAACTCAAGATTTTATTTCCCATTATTTAACATTTTCAAGGCAACTGGTTTCCTCATTTTTAAAAAAAGTAAATATACCTTATCCTGGCTTACAGTGCATGAAGAAAAAACACTAAGAGGAACTCAGAAAACTCAAAATAAAAACTCTGTTGGAACTTGAAAAGAGCCACAAACATTATTAGCATACAATAAAATAATAAGCAAGTTTGATGGTAAACTTTTGAGATATGGTGTCAATAAAATTATTATTATTCGAGATATTGTAATTGTCTAAATCTGCAGCATTAATCTCAGCACCTCCTGGAGCTCTGTGATATAACACATTTACACTATAGTTTCTGGTGTTCTCCGTAGGCGTAGGTTTCAGAAGGGTCTCCAAGACCTTCTTACAAATCTCCCACCCACAACAGGCATCCACGCATTGTCTCACACCTCCTCCCTCCCTCTCTTTCTCTCTTTTTCTTTCACTCTCTTTTCACCTCTTCTGTTCTCCAGCTGTCTGGATTCTCATTTCCATTTCCAATCGTTCCAAGCCCGTATTTTATGCATATCAATGTTTTCCCATTTTGCCACACTTTACTTCTTGACTTGGTTCTGTACAATGTCTCAGTAATTCACGATGTATGGACCAATGGAAATGCTCCAAAATGATGTAATTGTACTAGTTCCTGAAGCATTAGTTTAGCGATATCCCATGGAAGCTCTTTTATTAAATGGGGTTGGGATTTCTGTCAGAGATGTTTATCTGTTCAGATGGACAATTCTAACCAGATGCCAAGGGTCACAATCATTATTACCAACAGCACTGTCCACTGTGAGTGGTAATGGCTTGTATGATCTTCTGTGAAAGTGATGTGGGACAGCAAGAAACGACTGCACCAGAAAGGCCCATTGTTAGGGCAAGGGGTCCTTCAGGCACATATATAGTATTTAAAAAAAAAAAAACATGTCATTAATTTAAAGTGAATTTTTATGTTGGTCTAAGGAAATATTATGATTTCGCCTAAAAGCAAATCAATTCCCTATTTTTTTTTTTTTTATAATTTTATTTCTAATTTTTTCCCATTTTCTCCCCAATTTACACGGCCAATTACCCAACCCATTCATTAGGACTCCCCCTATCACTAGTGATACCTCAACACACCAGGAGGGTGAAGACTAGCACATGCTTCCTCCGATACATGTGAAGTCAGACACCGCTTCTTTTCGAGCTGCTGCTGATGCAGCATTGCCGAGCAGCCAGCGCGCTTGGAGGAAAGCACAGCGGCTCGGCTCCAGTACATCAGCTCACAGACGCCCTGTGCTGCAGACATCCCCGTAGGAGTGATGTGGGGAGAGAGAGCCATCTACCCACCCAGAGGGAGCAGGACCAATTTTGCTCCCTCTGACGCCGGCAGCTTGATGGCAAAGCTGCATGAGCTGGGGTTCGAACCGGCGACCTCCTGCTCATAGTGGCAGCGCTTTAGACCGCTGGACCACTCGGCGCCCCATCAATTCCCTATTAAAACAACTTAAAATAAATAATTTAACTCAGATCATATTTTTTTACTTCATTTAGCTCCTGATGGGTGTTTTAAATAATGGCTAAATGATTGTGAACAGTGTTATAGGCTATAAGAGCAAGCTGCTGTTTTTTTTTTATTGTTGAGTGTTGCGGTGTTCACTGTTGTGTTACTGCACAGTTATACTGTCTTTTGTGTGATCAATTAGAGAATGAAAATCTGATTAAAAACTTTAAAAGTTTCTCCAGTTTCAATTGTTGATTAATATTAGAGTATTAAGATTTTTTTGAGTTTTTCTAACATAATTTATGTTTTTTTTACTTAAATAAATAAATTGTAATAAATAAATAATGCTTTTTGGCTGAAAAGGAAATTACGGAAAGTTTATAAAAATAACAAACAGAATAAAAAATATTTAATTGGTTTATTCAAAGGTAAAACTTTACATGGCTGTAATAGAAAATAAAAGGTTTGTCCAGATAAAAAAAAAATTTAAAAAACTTTTTTTTTATTCTTTGTTTTAGAGAACTTTTTGGGTTACATAATATAGTAATTGATTTTAAATCAAAATGTTAGATTCTAACTAAATCCTAAATATAAGTTGAAATATATATATATATATATTTAGGTGTAACAAATTAGTGTATTTTTTGGTACACTGAAAAAAATATATATTTTAGACCGACCTAAAAAAAAATACTCTAATTTGTTACACCTAAATATATTAGTTTTTATCAAATTATATTTTTGATTTAGTAAGAATGTAAAATTCTGATTTAAAATCATTCATTATGTTATTTAACCCAAGTACCAAAAAGTTCTTTAAAATGAAGGAAAAACATGATTTATGATAAATACCCTTTTATCATGCTTTTATCTAAAAAAAAAAAGCTATTATTTTGTATTACTGCCATGTATAGTTTTACCTTTGAATAAACTCATTAAATATTTTTAATTCTGTGAATTTTTAAAAACTTTTTGTCATTTCCTTTTCATCCAAAGTACATTATATATTATTTATATACTATTTTCTATAGCCATAAGTATGAAACCTATTAAACGATAACAGAGTAACTCAAACTGATGCAATATTCTAATATCAAGCAGCAATTGAAGCTGGATAAACTTTCAAAGGCTGAGATCAGTCTTTCACTCCTTAATTGAGTACATTAACACTGTAACTGTGAACACAGCAACTTACAGCTCTCACAGCCAACAACCCTGCATACAGGCATGCAGCTACTATATGAAGCTTTCCTCAGTAGTTGAGAGAAGATACCCTGAGGAGAAAAACTTCACAATGATGGTGAGGGAGGAGGTCACGCCCATTACATGTAAGAGTGGTGATGGGAGCCAATGGGAAGAGTGGGACTGACTGATCTTATGTGATGTCATAACCTCTGAAATGAAGCAAAAATTATTATTTGAGTTAAATTAAAATTTTAAAAGGGAATGTATTTGCCTTCAAACAAGTTTGAACCAGAAATCATAATTTTTAATTAGACCACTTTAAATCAATGACATGGTTGTTACACTTTTTTCAGTATAGGTTGGTCCAAAGTTATTTCCAAAGTTATTCTTTTTTCTCGGTGTACCGTATTTTTCGGACTATAAGGCGCACCGTATTATAAGACGCACTATCAAAGAACGCCTATTTTCTGCTATTTTTCCATACATAGGGCGCATCGCATTATAAGGCGCGTTAAGTGACACTAGAAAGGGTGCCTATATCAAAGTGAACAGGGGTGGCGCCATGTTTCCCTTCCCCCACCAGGGGTGGTCGCTTGCCGGTGGAGCGTCTCAGTATACAAATCTAGCTATTTCAAAGTCAAACGAGTGCTGGATATTAATCTACACAGATTCCTCTCCTGAAAACTGTTTATTTGGGTGAGTAACGTGCTTCAGTTTATTTACAGTAAGCTTAGATTTCCAGATGTCCACTAAGGCTTGCTGCACCAGCGTTAGCATGGCTATCCGCTAGCACGCTAGCTAGTCACCTAAACTAGTAAAGTTAACCCAAACTTAAACGACAGCGTTACACTGAGTAATCCTGCGTGTTCTGGTAAGACAGTGAGATATTAGCTAGCGATTCGTCCCCCGTAGCTTGTTTTAACACGGTAAACAAGCAGATTACAGGCTGATAAAACTCACCTCTGAGAGAGTTAGCACTTAGCATCTAGCTAATGCTAGCCAGGCAAAGCAGCACAGACTTACAGGCCGATAACTCACCTCTGAACGCTGAACGCTTAGCGATTAGCACCTAACTCTAATAATACTGCTCCAGCAGTATTAAAAGTGCTAAATTTAGAAAATACTGATCTCTGAACAGTGAAAAAGCTAGCTAGCTAAGCGGTTAGCATCTAGCTAATGCTATTGCTGCTCCAGCCTCGGAGCGGCACGGCTCTGCACGGAGTGTGTGTTTACTGCTCCTTACACCTGACGGGTAAAATTTAGATAATACTGATCTCTGAACAGTGAATAAGCTAGCTAATGCTATTTGCTGCTCCAGCCTCGGAGCTGCACGGCTCTGGACTCTGTATAGCACTGAAACTCTGTATAACGCTGCACGGAGTGTGTGTTTACTGCTCCTTACAACCTGACGAGTAAAATTTAGATAATACTGATCTCAGTGAATAAGCTAGCTAGCTTAGCGGTTAGCATCTAGCTAATGCTATTGCTGCTCAGCCTCGGAGCTGCACGGCTCTGGACTCTGTATAGCACTAAAACTCTCTATAACGCTGCACGGAGTGTGTTTACTGCTCCTTACAACCTGACGAGTAAAATCCATACAAAAGGCGCACCGTATTATAAGACGCACTGTCAATTTTTGTGAAAATTAAAAGTTTTTAAGTGCGCCTTATAGTCCGAAAAATACGGTACTTAAAACTGTACTAAAAGAGTGTATCACTCTCCACCACTAGGGGGTGATGCAGCACCAGCCCTTCTCCCCCTCTCTCTCCATCTCTCCCTTTTCCTTATCCCTCCGTCACCTTCTCTTATCTCTTTCCAAGGAACACAGGCTGCTGTCCTGAGGGCGGCTCAGGCCGGATCCAAAGGAAAAGACCCGGAAAGAGCATGGACTCAATTACCGCGGCTAAAAACGTCCGGAAGAGCCATGGCCCTGTACCCCTCTGTCATTAGCCAGAGAGGGATAACCGGCCATCAATAAGGATCAGGGCACAGCCCAAACACACCGGCCCGGGAGTTTGCTCTGCGCATCAGAGCTTTGCCAAGGACGAAGGGCAAAAGCGGGAGTGTGTGTGTGTGTGTGTGTGTTTGTGTTCAGGCTTCACTGTAATACCATTTGAGGAAGCGGATTTCGTTTGCTTTGAAAAGAGCAGCAGGTATAAAGGAATGGATGAATAAAAAAAGATTTAAAAAGTTGTAGGTAAACAGTTCTACCACAGTTAGTTTTGACCCTGCAATGTGATTGGCTGAGAGGCGTTTTATGAGCAACATTAATAGGCGATAACTACGGTGGCCGAGAAAGCCCAACGCAGTGCAAATTGAAAAGCGCTGCAAAAGCACAAAACACATCCATCAAAATTACAACACAGGCGCAGCAAATAGAAAAACGCGCTGCAAAAAGAAAAACGCGCTGCAAATAGAAAAACGCGCTGCAAATAGAACCACAACACAACGGAAGTGAGTCACAACACAACGGAATTTTCCCGGGGGACCTGTACCAGCTAAGCTGCGTCTTCAGTAACGTCTCGGACTTCACTATGTGTACAAAGGACAATAAGTGGCAAACAAGGCGTTTTGTGAAGCAGAACTTTTAATAATATGCACAAAACCGTGGTAATCACAGGTAATAAACATAACTTACTTTTCAGAAGCTTGTTTGCCACTTATTGTCCTTTGTATACAGCTGGTACAGCATCTTTTAAGGTCCCCCGGGAAAATTCCGTTGTGTTGTGACTCACTTCCGTTGTGTTGTGGTTCTATTTGCAGCGCGTTTTTCTTTTTGCAGCGCGTTTTTCTATTTGCTGCGCCTGTGTTGTAATTTTGATGGATGTGTTTTGTGCTTTTGCAGCACTTTTCTATTTGCACTGCGCTGGGCTTTCTCGGCCACCGTAGATAACGCACTGTAACCGAAGCGCTCCATGTATAACTTCGCCACATACAGGTAAACTAGCAACGATGCAGCGCTTACAAACCAAATGCGATGTCATTAAACACCACTGGGAGGTGCTGGATCCCATAGACGCAGTGAAGAAACGCCACATCTCCAATAGGCGGCGAAGGCAAAGCGCAGTCTACACACATAAATAAATAAGCGCAGCGATTCAAAAATATGCATTATGGCTTACTGGAACACTCAGGGTTCCTCAGTGTAGTGCTGTCAGGCAGCATTTACTAATATTTCTAGGCATTTAAACAGCACGGTTACCAGCAGCACTAGAAGAGGTTAGCAGCAGATGAAAATATCGGAATTCTAAGCTTACTGTAAATAAACTGAAGGGATTTACTCACCCAAATGAATTGTTTCCAGGTAAGAAATCTGTGTAGATTAACATTCAGTGCTCGTTTCACTTTGAAAGAAAATTTTCTGCTTAAGAATTACAGTTTTGTTTACTCAGGCGCTTCCCCCAGCTTCCCCATTATAAGGGAAACATGGCAACATCCTTTTAGCCTTACTAGAGTCCCTTAAAATGCACTTTATAATCCGTTAAATACGATATGCTTTTGCAGGTTGCAGAAGCACATTAATGCCATTTATTAGAATATTTTGCTTCCTTCCTACACAGAAATTTTAGGGCTTTTAATAAAAAAAAAAAGAAAAAAATCTTAAGGATTGCTGTTTTAATAACTGTAAATTTGATTTTGGAAAAAGTTCGAAAAAAAAAAAAAAAAATAGAAGGTATCCTAATACCCTTCCACACGTTTATATATGTGCATAAAAATGTGTGATGTAGCAAAAACATTCAAGCTATTTAAATAAATTAATAAATTATTTTTTTTTTCTGTGTAATTTGGACTGTATGGACCTGGGTGTGTTAAAACAAAGTTTGCGTATGACATGAAACTATTGAATGTTAAATGATTTAATTAAACAGGCCCTTTACGAGCAGATAGAAGGAGATGAAAGCTTATTAAAGAATATCTCAATCACTCTATAAGCCCATAGCTCTCTCTCTCTCTCTCTCTCTTTCTCTCTATCTCTGATGCGTGCATGTCTACGGTGTCATTGATCAGGCCTAATGAAGACCAATGAGGACGTAACTGAGCAATTACGGCCGCTCTCCCTCACCACACTCAACCAATTAGTTTCATCTCCCCTCGTCCCTCTGCACATGTAGATGGCATATGGCATGCGTTATTACATAATTGTGCTTTTCAATGAGCCATGAATACAGATGCAGATGTAATATGTCAGCTGTGGTCCTCTGACAGGACTTCAAAGGGTTTACACGTTCTCCAGTGATATATAAGTATATAGATCAGCTCATGCTTAAGTGCACTTATTCACTAATAAAAAAAAAAAAACACCCAGCCTGAATTGTTGCGAAAACGCAGGCGTACAGGTATAGTTTGTTTCATAAAGATACAGGATGTAAATATAGACACTGGATGCTGCCATAAGAAAGTGTAAAAGTGCCTGAGTTCCCTCCCCTTTTTCCTTCTTCTTTCTCTACTTCTTTAGGCGTGGTCCGCACTTAGCAACCTGAAAAACTAATTCACCATCCTTAAAATACAATTTTGGATGAATGTAATTCTACAGCTCAAAAAGTATTTTTTTTGTTGACCCAAGACTTTATTTTTTTAGAGTGTATGTATTCTGTTGATTAATGCATAAATTATAAGTATGTAACTTTAGTCAGGCATAAAACATGCTGAGATATTATTTAACAAGCCTACTTACCACCCTGTTACTCTTAGAGTGCTAGAATGATACACCACGCCGATTTTCCCTTTACACAACATGTACAAACTCCTCCAGCATCTCCTCCATCTTCTATTTTAGATTCTCCGATATCCCACTTTGCCTTGAAGCAGCTTTACACACTGTTGGTGTTCTCTCAAGCAGCTTCAGGAGAAGCCTCCTGAGATGTGTTTTCAACTGGACTGCTGAAGTCAAGAACACATACCTACTCAAATCTACATGTTATGTAAAACAGTGGCGTAAAAAAGTATTTGCCCCCTACGGATTTCTTTTGTTTTTGCTTTTTTTGTCATACTAAATATAAAAATCACTTTTTAAATGATAATTTTGTTATTCCCTAAACCCAACATCTCTGTGGAGGAATTTTGTTCCACTCTTCTTTACAGAATTGTTTTAATCCAGACACATTAGAGGGTTTGGAGCATGTTTTTGAGCAACCTATTTAAGATCATGCTACAGCATCTCAATCAGACTTTGACTAGGCCACTCCAAAACCTTTATTTTTTTTTTTTAAGCCATTCAGAGGTGGACTTGTTTGTGTGCTTTGGATCATTGTCCTGTTGCAGAACCCAAGTACATCTGAGCTTGAGGTCACAAACTGATAGCCAGACATTCTGCTTCAGGATTGTCTGGTAAACAGCAGAATTTTTAGTTCCATGTATTACAGCAAGTTATTCAAGCCCTGAAGCAGCAAAGCACCTCCAGATCATCACACACTACCACCACCATGTTTTACACTCAGTATGATGCTCTTTTTCTGAAATTATGTTAGTTTTACGCCAGATGAAACGGGACACACCATTCAAAAAGTTCCACTTTTCCCAAAGAATATTTACCCAAAGTCCTGGGGCTCATCAAGATGTTTTTTTTTTTTTCATAAAATCAAGCTGACCTGCTTAAATTTGTGCACCAGCAGTGGTATAAAGTTATCCAAAACAGTGTGTAAGACTAGTGGAGGAGAACACGCCAAGACGCATAAAAACTGTGATTAAAAACCAGGGTTATTCCACCAAGTATTGATTTCTGAACGCTTTAAACTTAATAAATATGAACTTGTTTTCTGAAAGCTCTGCATTTTCTTTTTGTTATTTCAACCATTTCTTATTTTCTGCAAATAAATGCTCAAAATGACTATTTTTATTTGGAATTTGGGAGAAATGTTGTCTGTAGTTTATAGAATAAAACAACAATGTTAATTTTACTCAAACATACAGGGGTTGGACAATGAAACTGAAATGTCAGCACACCATCAAGAAAAACCAACCACATCCAACAGGATTAACTGTGGACGCTGTAAGAGGAAGCTGTCTGAAAGGGATGTTTGGGTGCTAACCCGGATTGTATCCAAAAAAACATAAAATCATGGCTGCCCAAATCACGCAGAATTCAATGTGCACCTCAATTCTTCTGTTTCCACCAGAACTGTCCATCAGGACAATACATTATTGTGCTTTAAAACCAGGTGTTTCAGTTTCATTGTCCAAACCCTGTATATATAAATAGCAAAATCAGAGAAACTAATTCAGGAACTGAAGTGGTCTCTTAAATTTTTTCCAGAGCTGTACATTGAACAGCATTGTTCACATATTGTTGGCACACATGGATGAATCAGACCCTTCAACTCCAACATTCCAATTTATCCCCTGGTTGAACATGAATAACACACATTACATTGACACAATTGCTGACGAATGAGGTCGGGAACCTTCTTCATCACCAAGCCTGACATAGAGTACTTCAACTCTTAAAGATTTTATAGGATTAAATCTATAGGGGGTGTGGAATTAGAGCTGTGGTCAAAATATGGTCAAATGTTCTGTAAAAAAATGATAGAAATAGTGTATACTTACCAAGAGAACAGTCTTTTAGTTGCTGTGTTGAACAAAACATCAGGCAGGTCTTATGGGGCATTTTCGGTATACAGTTATCAGTACACTGAAAAAAATAAATCTGAGCGTTAGTAAATGTAACGTAATTAAATCTGTGTTATTAACAACAAAAAATTATGTTTCTACCTTTACATGAATATATCTAGTTTTTTAATTACTCCACATTTGTTCAAAATACAAGACATTGTGTATTTTTTCCTTAATATAATTTATATAATATAATATAATATAATATAAACCTTAATATAATATAATATGTAATCCCAACAAATCTTTTTTTAGGTACACCTGCACAACAAACAAAAAATCTTGTTATATTTATGTCACCGGGGAAAGGACGCACACCAAATGACAAAAGAAATTTTTCCGGGTATTTTATTCTGATTTTTTTATGAAATATAAAACAATAAAAATAAAATTAATATACTGTAAAACCCTAACTTAGAACACAGTACAGTATTTGGTAGTGGCACTAATTACAGAAAATAGATAAATAACATTAATACCACCTTAATACCATTAACAGAGCTCTTTTTATATTTGTTTTTAAGCTCACCTCGATTTACTCAGCTTTACTGAACAAGACTTGAGCATTTCATCAAGAGAACTTGGACAAACAGCTTCTGTAACCCAGAAAAATACAAGGCTTGAACACGAGGAGCACACTACCCCACAGAAACAATGCCATCGGCCCGCATCTGGTTGTGATTCATTCAAAATACATGTTTAGAAAGGCAATATAGGCATCTACTACTGTTATAGGCCAACTAAACCTTATATTGTTCAGTATTTCCTGATTTTTACCTCTTATTTCATTAGGATGGCTCTGGATGGATCCTAAAATGGAGCACCACCATTCACTGCAGCTTGAGCCTCCTTCTCTACCATGCTCTTAGCTCCTCCCTTTCCTCTCTCAGGGTGACAACACTTATGACTGTGTTTCTTAAAGTTACAGACACACATTTTAAAGGTGTATACTCAATTCACCACCTGGCTACATTTACTAGGGTTTTAGTCACTACCTGTGTCAATGCTCTTTCTACAGTGTTGGTTCATGCAGCTTTCCTATAGGCTCCTGGTACCATATATTTGCATATTGGGTGTGGCCTTTCCCTTACTTTCACCATCTTTGTGTTGTCTGTTGCCCAAAGCTATCTTATCCTGGGCGTGCAGTAATTATAATATACATGTTGATTGTCAGACCTCAGTGTTGTAGAGCTGTAAGAGCACATTAACTTTATTTTGTGTTCTCAGGTCACACTTCCGGCGCCGTGCTGAGCGGCAGCCTTTCCAGTAGCTCCGTCTTTTGTGTACGTTTTAACCTTTTTTCCCTAGTTTTACTTTTGCTAAATTTCCTTCGGGATCAATAAAGTATCTATCTACCTATCTATCTATCTATCTAGTGATCACAGTATGCTGGCTTTGAGCTACAGAGTTCACTCTTTACTGAGTTTACTCCTGTGTTGCTCTTTTATTGAACTGTCAGCATTGGCAGTTAAATAATAATATACAAAATGTATTGAGATTACCCATGGTTAACTTAAAGTGAATATTGCTTAAGTTGTTTTAACTTGAAAGTGTGTCTTAAAATAAAGATGAATTGTTAATTCATTTGATTAAACAGATCAATTTTTTAAAAAGGACGAATTAAACACTTAAGTTGAGTTAACTCAGCTTTTTAAGACAGCAGTGTACAAGAGAAAATTAACTTGACAATAATTAAATTTCCCATGTAGTGTCAATGGACTCTTTTAAGTTGACACTACCTGAAAAAGTATGTTAGTCCTACTTGAGAAAATTAAGTTGTAACTATTTGAAAAAGTATGTTAGCACTACTGGAGAAAATTAAGTAGTAAATACAATGACTATTCCTGCTTGATCTACCTAATTATCTGATGCAAAAAGTTGACATGATTTTTTTAAGTAGATCAAGCACTACTTGCCTACACTGTAAACCCAGAAGAAGTTTGAACTCAAATGATTTAAGTCTGTTTTACATAAAATTGGATAATTCTAAAAAAAATACTCAACTATTTTGAGTTAGTTGAACATTTGTGGGCACATATACTGTATTATTCAAACTGAGATCTTTGAGTTGAACCAATTTATAATAACTTATAAGTTTAGTCTGTTGCCATTAACAGCTTCTTTTCCATTGGCTTCTGTCACAATCTATTTGCATACTGGGTGTGTCCAAGAGTTTCTGACTAACACTCACCATCAGTAAGTAGAGATTCCCTGGGCTACCTTAGAAATAAATCAAGCGCCCCTTTAGTGGTCATAACTTGGTGTTGTAAGTTATATTAACTCAAGTTTTTGTTCCCCATTACTCAACTTTTTAAGGGGACTGGCTTCCTCAATTTTTTTAAAGTAAATTCAGCTAAAAAAAATTGAGTAGAAACCTTAAAAAAGTTAAGTAAATTCAACTTATCTGGTCTTACAGTATAACAAAAATAAAAAAGGTAAATCAACTTCCCCTTTAGTTGTAATAACTTCATGTTTTAACTTATACTAACTTAAGTTTTTGTTCCCTGTTATTTAACTTTTTTAAAGCAAGTGGTTGCCTAATTTTTTTTAAGTAAATTCAACTTATCCATGTTTACAGTGTAGGAATACTCTAAAAAGTGATTTTGTGTTATAGTCAGGAGAACTAATATTATGAAGCTGAGTGAACTTACCAGCCAGAACAACTCAATAAAATGAGTTGAGAGAACTTCAACCTGAAAACTTAAAGATACTTGTTGAGCCAATAAAAAATGTGATTGTAACCAACTTTTTTAGTAAACTACACGTCAATACTCTTTTTACAGTGTTGGTTCATACAGCTTTCCCATAGGCTCCTGGCCATATAAATTTGCATATTGGGTGTGGCCTCTCCCTTACTTACCATCTTTGTGTTGTCTGTTGCCCAAAGCTACCTTATCACTTAGAACCTTGAACTGCGTTAATATAATGTATGGTTTGTTTTTGGAAATCAGTGTTATAGGCTGTAAGAACAAGTTACCTTTGTTTTGTTAGTTACATGAATTTAAAGTTCATTGCATTTACTATTTGACAATGATGAAGTAAAAATGGTTTCAGTGTATTAGATTAAGGTTGAGGTGTGGGTTTAGGTAATGAAATTAAGATGCACTGATTTCTTTGTAATATTCTGCATTTGAATGGGTTAATCTTGTTTTTTGTGGGGTTGCAGTAATTTATATGTACATAGGAAGGTCAGATTGTATTAAGTACTCACTGTACGAGTCCTGAAATGCTCTTTTAGTTGTATAAGTACTGATTCCTCCTGAGAGCAGGCTGTCCTGACATGCTGTATTCCGGTTTACGGATTTGGATTTATTCAGTATGTCTTGACGCAATATATTTTATGCCGGTGCAACCGCACCATGCGCACATTTGAATTCTAGGCCATAGCTCACGGATAACAAGCATCCGCTTGGCATTCCGGTGTTGACGGGGCTTGGCTGGGGGGAGCAGGTGATACACAGACAGCAGGTGTGATGCTCCACCTGTTCTGTGTTTATGACGATGAGTCTCAGCGGGGGATGCTGTGAAATGACAGTTGTATCTCTCTCTGTTTCTGTCTCTCTCTTTTTCTTTATCTATCTCTCTTTTCTCTCTCTCTCTCTTCATTGTCTCTTGTTGAGTGCTAATTGAATGTGAAGAAAGTGCTACCAGGCTTTTCTGAAGAAGCTTTGAATCGAAACATCTGTTATGCGTTTCCAAATTGATCTCAGCCTTTGAGCTTTTGTTATCTGGATGAATTGTGGTTGTTATATGAGGTGACCAAAGATCTTTATGAGAATAACAGCTAAAACCAACATATGAGCTTAGTTTAGAGTTATGAAACAATAATAATAATTACAACTTTCTAAGAATTTTAAAATTATCTTTTTCACAAGTGATGACGAAATAAATCAGAATTTGTACATGAATAGCCTTTAGACCAGCTTTTGATCAGTAAGTAGTAATTTGCTCTTATAGCCTCCCACACAGAAATCATAGAAGCATATTTTACAAAGTTTAAACACAAAACAATGTAAAAGGAAGCCTGATCAGATAGACTACACAGTGATGGTGAGTAAAGGAGTGGAAGACACACCCCATATGCAAACAGATGGTTCCAAGAACCAATGGAAAAGTGTAAGGTTTACACATCAAGTAAGTTCACCGCCAAGTCCCAGAAAGGCACGTCTAAGCCCCAAAGTTATTCTAACATAATTGAATAGGTTTTACACTTTAAATAAATAATGCATTTTGGATAAAATGGAATTTAAAGTTTATAAAGTTAACTAACAGAATTAAAATGATTTAATAAGTTTATTCAAAGGTAAAGCTATACATGGTTGTAACAGAAAATGTTTTTTTTTTCCAGAATAAAAAAAAAATTGTGTAAAAATTGAAAAAAAAAAAGGATATTTTTTATAAATCATCCTTTGTCATTGTTTTAAATAACTTTTTTGGTACTTGGGGTAAATAATATATATAGATTGATTTTAAATCAAAATGTTATATTCTAATTAAATCATAAATATAAATATAAGTCTGTCATAATTCTGTGTTTGTTGTGCTCTCAATACTGTTCATCGTATAGCCTGGTTATGCGAATCAATGATTTTGAAAAAACGCTTTCAATGTAAGTTTGGTTTTTCTGTGTCCCTTTAAGAGTTTATGAAAATTCAACCTAACTTTCTTTGATATCATTGTCTATTTAGATTTTTTTTAGTGATACCTCTTTAACTTGACAGCTTTTGGCTTTAAAAACAACTTAATTTAATCATTGCAATAAACTTAAACAGGTAAGATAGGCCGGTTGTGCAATAGTTACTTTAACTTAAAAAGTTACGTTTCAGGTACTTCAGTTTATTCTGTTGAACTTAAAGATGAACGTTTGTTCAACTCCATACAGAAAAAAAAATTATTAATTTGAGACAACAACTTACCTCAATTGATTTATGTAGACTTACCTTATTACACTGTAAAACCCGATGAGTTGACTAAACTCAAAACTTTTGTTGTAACCGATTACCTAATACATTTTAAGTTGATGTAATAGAATTTTTATGTACAACAAACTTAACAAATACATATACATATATATTTAAAATTAATATATTTCCTGAACTTGTATTTAGTCTTTTTTCTGGTTTCATTCAACATTTTTTTTTAGTAGATGAAAGAAAACAGTAAAGAATGAAAAATACTGAGAGCACAGCGAGAGCACAGAGTTACTGCAGTTCAATAAATTATGCTTGTTCTACAGCTACAACACAGAGACCAAGTATTTTATTATAATAGGTGATCTACAAGTTTACCTAAGGTAGCCCCGGGTGAATCACTACACACTGATGGTGAGTGTCTGTCAGAAACTGTTGGACACACCCAGTATGCAAATATATTGTGACAGAAGCCAATGGAAAAGAAGCTGTTAATGGAAACAGACTAAACTCAGTTATTATAAGTTGATTCACCTTAAAGATCTCAGTTTGAATAATACAGTAATAGTTCATGTGCCCACGAATGTTCAACTAACTCAAAATAGTTGATTATTGTTTAGAAATATCCAATTTCATGTAAAACAGACTTAATTTATTTGAGTTTAAACAACTTCTGGGTTTACGGTGTAGGTTATTTTTCATAGTTTATAATTGGGTCAAAGTTAATAATTAATTGCACGTGGAAGATTTTACCTTTTACTCTAGAGTATGAAAGGTGCACCATGTTGAATAATATTTAATGGCTTTCCTAACGTATGCTTTACTGTATTAATTTGTGAAAATGTTACTGAATTGATAAAAAAAAAAAATATATATATATATATATATATATATATATATATATATATATATATATATATATATATATATATATATATATCAATTCCAATATCACAATGTTAATAAATAGTGATGGGACTTTTCCATAGTTTGACAGAAAATACTTCGAGTGGTCCAGCAGGCAGGTTTGAATCCCAGTCATGCAGCTTGCCGTCAGCTGCCCAAGCCCTGAGATATCGCAACTGACCTTTCTCTCTCCCCACAGGAGTTGGAAAAGAGGCGGTGTCTGACTTCACATGTGACGGAGGAGGTATGTGCTAGTCTTCACCCTCCTTGTGTTGTGGCATCACTAGTGATAGGGGGAAGCCTTAATGAGTGAATTGAGTAATTGCTCATGTAAAATGTGGCGAAAATGGGATAAAAAAGAAAACACTGTATTAAATTAGTGAATTACTTTTTTTTTACTTAATTATGTTTATTATTTAACTGACTGTATTATCATTTAACATATTTTTCAGTTATTATAAAACGGAGTACAACATTATTTTAATTAACAGTATGTTTGCAGAAATTCATTACACTGTATAATTTTGGGGTACAATGACATCATTTAAAGTGAAGCATGGTGGTGGTAGCATTATGCTGTAAGCATGCTGTTCATCAGAAGGTAAGGGAAAAATTATTAACACTAAAGGACAGAAAGATGAAGACAGGAAAGTACTGTTAGTAATTGAGTAGCTTCTAAATGTAATCTGAACTCTAAAATAATAAGAAGGTCTAAATTAGTCTCTTATTATTTTTTGCATAATTGTGAATATGCAGTGAATATTTCCTGCTGTAATTTGGAACACCACCGACTGCTAACATACTCCACTAGTCAGAGAAAGAGACTATATTTCAGGTACAGACTTTCACAGTATAAAAAGTGCTGCCAGCTGTTTACATATCAGACTTCTCCATGTTTACTCTCCACTGAGAGCTCAGAGATCGTCTGACTGATATCTCAGGGTTCCTCTTTCACAGAGAAATGTAACAGGATCTCTCAGCGATGCTCGTATGCTCTGGGAACATCCCCCTGTCGAGATCAGACACTCTTACTCTGTCCTTTAATCCAAAACTTAAAACAGTTCTGTATCTGTTGGTTTTAAGAGATAGCAGAAAGCAGAGCTCCATGTTGTTTTGTGCACTTTATCAAGCTCTTGTCCTTAATCCTGTCTGCTGATTTCTCTACATATTCTATTTAACCCATTTAATTTAACCCATAAGTTGTTGGAACTCAAATGAATTAAGTCTGTTTAACATAAAATTGGATTTCTAAACAATACTTAACTATTTTGAGTTAGCTGAACATTTCAATTATTATTTATTTGTGGGCACATATACAATTTATTTATCCATATATTTGTGGGCACATATACATTCAAACTGAGTTTAGTCTGTTGCCGTTGGCAGCTTCTTTTCCATTGGTTTCTGGAAAATCTATTAGCATTCTGGGTGTGTCCCCAATTTTTCTGACACTCACCATCAGTGTGTAGTGATTTCCCCCGGGCTACACTAGGTAAACCTAAAACTTTACATAAATCAGTGTTTTTGAGAAAAGATTGCTTATGTAGCTTTTAGACTACTGCTTCCTGTTAAGATTTTATATTGCTTATTTTTGTATTCTTTTTCTTGTTTATAAGTAATTTATTTGTTGCTTTATTGCTTGTACATGTTTGTTCCCTTTATTTAAATAAGATGCAAGTTGATGAAGAAAAGGATAAGAAAATATGAAATAATGTGACAAAGGGACCAAATTTCAGAAAAATATTTAATATAAAAGAAAACTCGAAACATGTTTTAAGGAAATTGAAACAAACTAAGTCAAATGTTCCAAAAAATCAGTATTAAAAAAGTCAGCATTAAAAAAAAATGTTATGTTATTTATTCTTTTATATTATTCTTTTCTTCTTTTATTTTATTCTTTTGACAAACTATGAAAAGAAAACATGCTAACACTAACGCTAAGAATCCTGTATCCATAATGCATTATAAATATATTTATAATGCATTATATGGCTTACATAATTTACCTTTTAATTGCATTGACATAATTACAGTACATAACATTATAAAATACTATAAAAGTATTTGCCTTTATGAAGATAGGTTTTAAAATGCCTTATAAATTTGAAAAAAAATATCTGAAAAACAAAAAGTATTGGCTCAACTTCACTGATTCAAGTCATCATTCTGCTTTGACTCAGTCAAGTTATAAGTACATACAATTTTAAGTTTATTCAACTTATCTGAGTTTAGTACTTGCACCCAAAGTTTGATTAATTTAACTGCTGTGCTCAAACATTGTTGGTTTAATGAATTCAGTTTACTTAAAGAAAAGTATATTGGTTTTCTCACCATATTTAGCATATTTTAATGAACCACCAACACCAACAGCACAATACCACAACAGCACAAGAACAACCAATAAGAACACAGAGCAAACATAGCCTACAACACTGAGACCTGGCAAATGTCCAACACAGCCAAGTTTACCTCATGTCTAGGATAAGGTAGCTTTGAGCAAAAGACAACACAAAGATGGTAAGTAAGGGAGAGGCCACACCCAATATGCAAATATATGGTGAACTAACTCTAATGAAAGAGCCTTGGCACATGTATAATATAGTAAAAGTTTATTAAAATCCTATTTCTTCATTAGCTCAACAATCAGTTGTACTGCCCAGTAAGTTTACTCAACTTAATAACATTACAGTCGTTCTTCTGACTAAAACACAAAACATTGTTTTATGAGTGTGTATCCATTCCACACGCATCTATTAATGATTGTTCTTTAAAAAAAGAGAGAGCTTATGTTTACTTCTGCACTTTAAGTGGGGTCCATCTTCTCCAGACCTGTGTAGCTTCAGGTGTAGAAAAATCAAAGAATCAAATTTTAATCAGAGATTATCTGAGCAGGCTAAAATGCGGTATAACTGAAGCACTGCACACTGCGTGCAGGCTGTGGAAGCAGGTAGTGCCGTCTCCCTGTGGCGTGTGCAGCAGGACGAGGCCTATTGAAGCTGGAGAGAAGAGCGTGTGAGAAGCAGAGCAGACTGAAAAATGGCCGTAATTATCCTCAAGCTGTGTGAATTATGAATTGCATTCATTTCTCTCCCTGCAGAGCCTTTTTATCCTCCTCACCTCTTTCTCTCCTTTCTTTCTACCTTTCCATTGATCCATCTGTGGCACTTACAACACTCTGCTTCTCCTACAGTGCACACGCCAAGAGCTGTGTGTGTGCGGATGTGTGTGTGGATGTGTGAGTGTGTGTGTGTGTGTGTGTGTGGTTTTGACCACAAAGGCAGTGGTTGAACAGTTCATTCTGTATAGTGTTTGGTGCACCACACATGAAGAAGAACCTAGTAAAGGCCTGGACTGTGAATACAGAATATAAGTTTGTGTGTGTGTGTGTGTGTGTGTGTGTCTATACTATATAAATGCCTTCAGTAGTAAGAGGTCTATTGGTGGGGGGTCATGGGTTGCCCAGTGGTCCACAAAGAACCAGCGTTTATTTTTTTTCTTAATGAGCTGTTGCTGGTTTATTGACCTGAATCCTTAGGGTCCTCAGGGTCCTGAGGGTCTCTCAGCATGTTTTATATGGTGGAACATTCACCCAGCTAAATGTCACTTGCTCTGTGTAATGTAAAGCCCTCCCCAATTCACTGGAAAAATGCTTATAGTTTATAGTGTTCATACTCTATACTAAAGTAATAACAGCTAAAATTATATAATCACTTTATCTCTTCTGCATGAGATTTGCATAACCCCATGTAATCCTGTGTTGAAAAAAGTATACTTTAATTGTGATAAAATAGATTTGTACTCACGTTATGTTATGTTATTTTGGAACCATATACAGACACAGAATTACTGCAAATACATAAAAAAAGGTGCAGTATATTATGATACACTCAATACCCACTAATTATACCTATTAAATATTATTTTTCACCACTTTAACACTATTTAAGTACACTTGCCTGCACTGCATCATTATGTATTACAGAACCCCTGAAGAGACATGGTGTATTTTTTTTGTTTACATAAAAAGTGATGAGCAACACATACTAAGTTGTGAGCACCACTTATTATGTGGTGATCAACATTTAGTATCTGGTGCTCACCACATAGTATGTGGTGCTCACCATTTACTACCTGGTGCTTGATTTTTGAGGCCAACTAAACTTTAAAGTTGTGAAAGAAAGTTGTGCCAACTAGAAATCTTTAGTTCAGATAATTAATTTATTCATATGCATAAAAACTTTATTATTAAGTCTTATCAACTTAAAAATTCATGCTGTTAGTTGGCCTCATTTAGGTTCTTTGAAATGTGTTTTGTAAGTTCTACTGACTATCCTTTAGGATCAACCAAAACAATTAATTTTTTAATCTTTTTTGTTAGCAACTAAGAACATATGACTTTTACATATATATCTTAACCCTCCTATTGTGTTCCGGGTCAATGTCGACCCGTTTTAAAGTTTAAAGATCTAGGACAAATAGTTAAAAGTATTTTTTTCAGTATGAAACTTTTTCTGTTTGCCTTAATTAGTGTAATCAAAATATAATATAAAAATGGTTCATCTCACAAATTTGCAATCACCCCCTGCAAAAACAAAAACTAAAATAAAATTGCAATGTTATATTTCAATGTTAAGGGTTAAGGAGAACATTTTTACGTTTAATTTATTCACAGTGTGTTCCTGTAAATGTCCTGTTCTCGCACCGGTTTCAAAAAGCTGTGTAACTCCATCCATCCCCATAGGTTTCAATGGCAAAACAGACAACTTTCAATCACGTTATTTTCTAATATACTGTAATTCTACCTCCATTATTTAAATGCAGCAGCTAGTGTAACCTCTGCTTACTGTTAAATTTTTATATCCCCACACAATTCATTTTTAAAAACATTATTCAGCTCTATTCAAAAAAGGTGTGGTTATTGTAAAAGGGCTGGTTATGGGCGGGACCAATAACAGACCGTCAGCTCCGTTCTGCTCCACTCTGCAGCCTGTGACCTCAAGGCAGCCCTCAGGAGCGGGGTTATTCAAATGAGTAGGCTTTCTCCCTCCTCTGGTCTCTACTGCGCAGACTCGGGTATCAGGATCAGCAACATGGCTGAAGATTTTGGCTTCATTTACATTAAATGAATGGGAACAGCGACATGGCCTCCATCTCTGCCTAAAACACACTCATAATTAATTACAGAGAATTAATCAAATCCTTTTGCGTGTTTCAAATTGTGCACGGCGTATTTTTTGGCATCCTTAAGATACCAAATACAGACTGACGCCCCAAATCAAACTACGTTTTGCTTTCTGATTTAGGCTAAAGTAATGCCAGAAATATGCAAAAAGCATGGCCAACATCAGGTGAAAACCCCTGCATAATTGCTCAGTAGACCCTGTTTAACTTAGTAGAGTTAAACTGAGCATGTGCAGTAGTGCAGAGTTGTTGGCTTGGCCTCAACTAGAGTTCAACTGCAATTTGAAAGTTTGCCAAATCAAATAATTTAATTAGGCCAACTTTTAACTGGAAACTTAATAATGTTAGTTCAGGCAACTAGTTTTCTATAGTTTATCAAGGTGTATTATTATTTTTTTTTGCTTCCTTAAGATGCCAAACATACACTGCCACGCCCCAAGTCAAGCTGCGCTTTGCACAGCTGACAGCTCGTCTGTAGATCACTAAAATAATTCACTTTCTGATTAAATCTAAAGTAATGCCAGGCTGTAGTTAAGGTTCTTCTTAATGTTCTCGCTCCACCTGTCTCAACAAGCAATAAAAAGCAGATCCATAACCCCAAGAAACGAACGAAAAACCCACAAGCAAGTAAAAATCAATAAACAGAAACGCATTAAAGTTTTGTTGACTGTCCAAAAAAAATAAACACGTAAGACGTTTTTTTTTTCTTCTCTAAATTAGCTTCAGCAAATCAGACACGGTCAAGCACTCCAGCGCTGCGTGTCGTTAAGTTTATTTGTGATATTAGGATGTTATCTCTCTGCCGCTTCCCGAGCTGCGGTGCCGCAGAAGATCGCAGACTAATTACTGAAGATCGTTTGGAGCTTCCTGCTGTAAAAAGCCTCAGCGAAGCCTGCCTGACTCATAATCTCCCTCACCCGACTGTTTGCACTCTCGTGAAGCACTTTACGACGCTGTAAAGAACGTGCTCGAAGGCTAACGTGCTATCAGACGACCCGGGGCTGAGTGTATTTATATGGGATAATAGAACACTGCTTTGTTTTGAAACAAAGTTTAAGTGGCCCTGAATTCTGAACTATAATGCGTATTGATTGTCGATGTTTTAAAGGGATGGCAACGTTCATGGCGAATGCTGTCATCCTGGCAAGACTAGTCGCTTTGGACAAACGCGTCTGCCAAATGTAATGTAATGTAATGTAATGTAAAAAAGACTAATATACAGCCTGATACAGTATAATAAAACAAGAGGACTGGAAAATAAGTGGGAGAGGTACAGTGGTGTGAAAAGTGTTTGTCTTATTCTTGATTTATATATTTTTTTGCAGTTTTATCAGTTTTTTTAAGAAGGTTTTTATTATTTAAGAGAGAAAAAAATCTAAACCTTAGCAGCAACAACTGAAATCAAACATTTGCTATAACTTGCAGTGAGTCTTTCACTGCACATTTTGGTCCACTCTTTACAAAATTGTTGTAATTCCGCCACACTGGAGAGTTTTCTAGCATAAACCAGCTTTTTAAGGTCATGCCACAGCATCTCAACAGGATTCAGGTCAAAACTTTCACTAGGCCACAAAGTCTTCACTTTGCTTTTCTTCACTTTAAAAAGTGATTTTGTGATTTAGTCAAGAGAACTATTATTATCGAGTTGAGTGAATTTACCGGTCAGTACAACTCTAAATAAAATTACATCAGAGAAATTTAACCTGAAAACTTAAGCATGCTTGTTAAGCCCATGAAAAAAAAAATATTTTAACCAACTTTTACATTAGTATACTACACGTGTCAATGCTCTTTCTACAGTGTTGATTCATATAGGTTTCCAATAAGGCTCCTGGCAACAGATATTTGCATATTGGGTGTGGCCTCTCCCTTATTTACCATCTTTGTGTTCCCTGTTGCCCAAAGCTACCCTATGCTAGGCATGAGTTAGTATAATTTATGTTTTAGTTGCCAGGCTTAAGTGTTGTAGGCTGCAAAATCAATGGCAAAACAGACAACTTTCAATCACGTTATTTTCTAATATACTGTAATTTACCTCCATTATTTAAATGCAGCAGCTAGTGTAACCTCTGCTTACTGTTAATTTTTTATATCCCCACACAATTCATTTTTAAAAACATTATTCAGCTCTATTCAAAAACGTGTGGTTATTGTAAAAGGGCTGGTTATGGGCGGGACCAATAACAGACCGTCAGCTCCGTTCTGCTCCACTCTGCAGCCTGTGACCTCAAGGCAGCCCTCAGGGGCGGGGTTATTCAAATGAGTAGGCTTTCTCCCTCCTCTGGTCTCTACTGCGCAGACTCGGGTATCAGGATCAGCAACATGGCTGAAGATGTTGGCTTCATTTACATTAAATGAATGGGAACAGCGACATGGCCTCCATCTCTGCCTAAAACACACTCATAATTAATTACAGAGAATTAGGCATGAATTAGTATAATTTATGTTTTAGTTGGCAGGTTTAAGTGTTGTAGGCTGCAAAAGCAAATTATCTTTCAATTGGTTCAAGTTATCATCTAGCTTTCACTCAGTTAAGTTAAACACAATTGAATTGTATGTATTTACAACTTGCCTGAGTCAAAGCAAAAGGATGACTAGATGGAGTTAAAATGGGTTATTTTTTTCAGTGCAGTTCAGTAATTGGATCAAGTTGTGAATATACATTTTAGGTGTATTCAAAGCTAGATGGTAACATATGTTTCTTCAACTTAACTGAGTTTTTTCACACAACAACAGCTTTGTTGTGGGCTTAACAAATTTAGTATTACATATAACGCTGGTAGTATAAGAGTAAACTTCTTAACTCCAAACTAACATACTATGCCAATTAGGAACACAGTACAGAGGTGACTTGCTCTTACAGCACTGAAGCCTGATTGTCCACATCAACATAACACTAATTCATGCCCAGGATAAGGTATCTTTGGGCAAAAGACAACACAAAGATGGTAAATAAGGGTGAGGCCACACCCAATATGCAAATATATGGGTGCCAAGAGCCTATGGGAACGCTGTATGAACCAACACTGTAGAAAGAGCATTGACACGTGTATTATACTAAAAGTAGGTTGAAATCACATTTTTTCATTGCCTCAATAAGCATTTTTATTTTTTTTAGGTTGACATTTTCTGAACTCATTTTATTGAGTTGTACTGGCCGGTAAGTTCACTCAACTTAATAATATAAGTTCTTCTGTTGGCTTGGTCTGGCAGATCCTGTTTAAGTGATTTCTTGATTGAGAACAGGTGTGGCAGTAATCAGGCCTGGGTGTGGCTGGAGAAACTGAACTCAGGTGTGATAAACCACAGTTAAGTTATGTTTTAACTGGGAGGGCAAATACTTTTTCACACAGGGCCATTTTTTCTCCCTTAATAATAATTAGTTGTCTTTAGTATTTAAATATGTTTGATTATCTGAAACATTTAAGAATGACAGACATGCAAAAAAATGTAACAGTGTAGATTTTAGAAAATTCCAATGCAGTTGCTTACTTAATGATTTTGCGGAAATATTAAAAGATTAACTTATATTGTTTTTACTAACCACATTTAGTACAATCCCATTTAAAAACCCACATTTCTTAAAAAAAGTATCTTCAAAGATTTTTCTTGTATTTAAAACAATATTTTAACCAGCTGAAGAACCACTTGAGCATTAAATTGGCTCTTTGAGATGAACCACTGTCTTGAATAAAAAACTACTGAAGACTTCTGAAGTGTTCTTCAGACTAGCATCAAAAAGTGTTCCGCCAAAATGGTTTCAGACCAAAGAGACATTATTTTTATTTCTGTAACTCTATTGCCAAAATTCATAGGCGAGCAGAATGTAAAAATGTTTATTAGGTGTTACCTTAGAGAATAGCTTGGGAACACCACACCGGCCTAAATTGTGAGGTGTTATCTTGTAAGAGAGGATAAATACTGGCCAGCCTTTAAGGCAAAGTGATTTTTTATCAGCGTTTGGGGGAGGTCTGATAGTGGGAGCAAGCTTTTCCTAAAATATTTCCAAAGTTCATTCTTCAATCCACAGTGTGACCTGTGAACTAGAAAAAGGTAATTAAAGGCATTACCACCCACAGTGGACAGCACAGTGGACAGCACAGTGGACGCTAAGGATCATGACTGTCTAAAGGTGTCTGGCTAGACCTGTCTGTGCTAAAAGATAAAAAGACACAGGTGAGTAGAACTCAGTCACATCCACATTCAATAGAGGATACCCAACAAACACACACACACACACACACACACACATATCCCATAAATCAGTGCAGCATTCCTTAGCTTCTATAGAACATGCCACATGTTAAGGGACACAATACTAGCTTAACGTCTGTAGGTTGTTATTGTGATGGTTTGCAAGACATTCTATGTTTAATGTTGTATAAAAGATGAGTGAGGCTTTCCTTCTTGTTGGATGCGCTGTGTTTTTTAGAGCTCAGTTTGGATTGGCAAGAGCTTCCCTAAGGAAAAAAAAAGTAGATTAAAGTATATTAAGCATTATTATGCTATAGTGCACTAAAGTGTTCTTGTAGCCACATTATTAATCAATATATTTAAAGAGTGCTAAAATAAAACTGCTTTTTTCTTGTATTTATTATACTTTAATTGTATAAAAATAGTACAAAAGTCTTACTTAAATTGTGCTAAGTGTACTTAACTGTACTAAAATGGAACTATTTTAAATATACTTAAGTAAAATTTAAACATACTACTTCATGTATGTAACCCCATATTATAAATATGCTTACAGTAAAATTATAATACATTTAATGAGTATTACAACTGTTACACTATTATACACCAAGTATATTAGAAATGTATAAAGAATTAATGTTAAATATGTGATCTATTTACATTAGAGTACAAATATGCTTTTTGTTTCTGTCTTTTGTAAGTAGCACACTTCTAGTATACTTAGCTGGTAATCATAATATATTTTAATATACCGTCCTACAATTTTTAGCATGTTACAAATTGACCATATTTTTTTATTTGATATTTTAATGTTATTTAACACTGTAACCTATAATGTACTTATATTTATATTTCCCTAATTATAATTACGGACCATTGAAGTACATTTTAACTGTTATATTAGTGTAATAACTATATATATATATATATATTTTAAACATTTTAACAATGTAGTAATTTAATTTACTTTCTAAAAATGTACGATACATTTAATTCAACTACTGTAACAGTTTGCTAAAAATGTACAAAATTATATTTGTAAATAAGTATTTTAGAATTATATTGAATTACATTAAACTAAAAATGTACTTCATAGTGGTCTATTCTTAAGAAGTATGATCAAAGTTTACTTTCAAAGATTTGACGAAAGCATAATATTAATAAACCTTTTTTTAATATTTTAAGTAAGTACATAAATCTGTTAGTATATTTACTGCGTACTTACCCATTTCTCAATATGTTTCAACGAAAATTAAGTATATATTAAATATATATATATATTTTCTCACCAGGGTTATTATGGTTTTATTTAATCAAGTAAATGATACTTATTTGGTACAAACAGAATAAATAGATAATAATCTACAAATGCTGTACTTCAGCAACATCATTGTATACTTCCTTATGAATAGGGAAAGTGCAGAAAAGAGTTTTTCTGGTAACATAAAACATGTATATTCATTGATACTGTAGCAGGGTTATGTTCTCTGTGTTCCTTCCCATTTTTATTTGATACGTTTTTTGGATTATCCTGGTCCTTGATCCGGTTCAGACCCCTGAATCATGGTGCAGATCATTTTTCTGAAGGCAGGGATGAAGTGTGAAGTCTTTTTAAGGCATGCTACTGTAAAAGATGGATCTTCCCTCCATTTTCTGGTGTCACTAGAGCCGCCAGGAGCCAGATTGAGATATCAAAGTGAACGCTGCTCCCAGACGTTGATGTGTATTGTATGGGTATGCAATCTCTGATGTTAAAGTGAATGAGTTTCTTCCCTCGCCTCTTACTCTCTCTCTCTCTTTCTCTCTCTCTCTCTTGCTCTGAAAAAATATCAATAACTGCCGTCAGGGTCGTGAAAAGCACCCCACATGCATATAAAGAAGTCTTTAGATGCTGTTATTGGAGTAATCAATTTAGAAAAGCTGAATTTTAATGGCGATGCTCCTCACAGGCTACGAGGCAGCTGTTCACCCATCTATTCCATTAGATACTTGCTTTTCATTACGAGGCTCCGCTACTAAATTGGATCCACTGGAACCAATTAACCACCCCAAGACATTGAACTCTACAAATCTACATGTATTTATTGATCTAACACAATTGTGTCTAAGTGGAAGCATCGACGTTAAGAGGCGCACTCTGTGGAAGCCTTCCTTTATAACACAGCATGGACTAAATATGTAATCACAGCTAATTATAATGAGAGTTCGCTCTTTTATCAAAGCTGTAACGGAGCAAGGCCGTGAAAACCCAAAGCATGTGAGATTGTCAGACAGAGAAAAGCAATACCTTGCTATATGAACCTCATTGGAGCTAAAAAATAAATAAATAAATAAATAAATCTAATGGATTTCGGCTCTTGATACTTATCTATTCTCTTTGGTTCTCCCTCTCATTCCAGACAGCCCTGTAGACAGTATTAAATTTATGAGCATGGTGTTTACACCCAGCATCATTAAATTTCACTTTGTGGTCTTTATAGAGCAGAACTAGAGTAGTTCAGTATCCCGCTGAGGCAAAGTGAAGACTGAAGAAAGAAAAAAGTGTAAATTTCTGGAACAGCTACCAAAGGTTCAACGATAGTATGAAAGTAAAAATGATGAGTATGATGCTGGTTTGGTCTATATTACACTTACACTATGTTCGTTTTGAATTATGGACAGTGTTGTGCCAGTTCACAGCTTTTCTGAACTAATTCAAGTTCAGTTCATACACGCTCAAAGTGAACAGTTCACGTTCAAAGTTTACAATTTTAATTCTGAACTAGTTCAAAGTTCAGTTCATTTTACTTTTTTCGTGAGATATTCAAATAAATACTTATTTTTCACACTACAAGCTAGAAATCACTATACGTTCTTTAAAACTGCTCATTGTAGACATTTGCTCATGACACTGCAATTGTAGGTTTCTTACCAGGTGATGAAAGTGCCATCACTTTTGCTGCGCTTTCTCTCACTCTCGTCATTGGTCTCTCTCTCTCTGTATCTCTCTCTCTCGCCCTCGCGCTCTCGTCATTGGTCTCTCTCTCTGTATCTCTCTCTCACGCTCCGTGCTCTCTTCATTGGTCTCTCTCTCGCTCTCGCGCTCCGTGCTCTCATCATTGGTCTTTCTCTCTCTCTCTCTGTATCTCTCTCTCACGCTCTGCACTCTCGTCATCGGTCTCTCTCTCTCTATTTCTCTCTCTCGCCCTCACACTCCGCGCTCTTGTCATTGGTCTCTCTCTCTCTCTGTATTTCTCGCGCTCCGTGCTCTCGTCGTCGGTCTCTCTCTCTCGCCCTCGCGCTCCACGCTCTCGTCATCGGCCTCTCTCTCTTGCCCTCACGCTCCGCGCTCTCGTCGTCGGTCTCTCTCTCTCGCGCGTGCTCAGCGCTCTTGTCATCGGCCTCTCTCTCTCTCTCTCGCCCTCGCGCTCCGTGCTCTCGTCGTCGGCCTCTCTCTCTCTCTCTCGCCCTCGCGCTCCGTGCTCTCGTCGTCGGTCTCTCTCTCGCGCGCGTGCTCAGCGCTCTTGTCATCGGTCTCTCTCTCTCGCGCGCTCTCAGCGCTCTCGTCGTTGGTCTCTTTCTCTCTCGCCGTCGCTCTCTAGCCAGTGTCTGCCGTCATAATGTGAACTAATGTGCAATAACATGTCATGACACATAATGTGAACTAATTCACGTTCAAGTTCTTTATTTAAAAAAAAGTGTTGCGTTCAGTTTAACATTCACGAAAAAATGAGCGTGTTCAATGAACGCGTTCTTTTGAACTCGTTCACGCACAACACTGGTTATGGAAGATTCACAATGACTTATTAAGTTCCTAATTTAGCCATTAGAAATACAGAATTTACATACAGTTAAAGAACCCCATTAAATCCAGTGTGGAAATACAGACAAGACAGAATGTCATCCTAGTTTTTTTTTTTTTTTTTTTTACAATTATGAAATTGAATTAACTTTTTGCCTTGTGGAATGAAGAAGACTTTTATCACCTACAAAAAAAAACTAAACTAAAGGATTTTGGCTCCTGATACTTATCTATTATCTTTTGTTCTCCCTCACATTCCAGACAGCCGTGTAGACAGTATTAAATTATTAAATTTATGAGCATGATGTTTACACCCAGCATCATTAAATTTCACTCTGTGGTCTTTATAGAGCAGAACTAGAGTAGTTCAGTAGTAAGAAAAGCTACCAAAGGTTCAAAGGCAAACATTTTAAGTATGATGCTGGTTTTGTCTACATTACACTTACGCTATATGTATTAAAATTATTATGTATCTACTAAGAGTTATTACTTAGAGTTAGTACTTTTAATTATTATGTAACAACTATTCAATTCCTCATTAAACTACTAGAGAGACAGAATTCACATACAGTTAAAGAACCCAATTTAATCCAGTGTGGAAATACAGGCCAGACAGAATGGCGCCAAAAAAAAAAAACTTTTTGTCTTGTGGAATAAAAAAGACTTTTATCACCACTGACTAAATACACATTGAGATTACATCACTCAGGCCATGCAAACATAACTGAAAGCATGTGAGATTGTCAGACAGAGAAAAGCAATACTTTGCTATATGAACCTGATTGGAGCTAAAAAAAAAAAAAAACTTATTCAAAGGATTCTGGTTTATGAGATTTATCTATTACTTTTTGTTACAGAGCAGAACTACAGTAGTTCAGTATCCTGCTGAGTCCGTTTGAAGAGTGTGAATGCTGAAACATCTTCCACAAAGATTTAATGTCAGAATGCAGGCAAAGATAAGGAGTATGATTCTGGTTTGGTCTATATTTATTCTAAAAATATTATTCAATATCCACTAAACACTGAAATAATATATTTATTGGCTCAACTTAACTCAGTCAAGTTATCATTTTGCTTTGACTCAGTTGTACATATATACAATTTTAAGTTTATTCAACTGAACTGAGTTTTGTTCACACAACAACAGCTTAATTATTTCAACTGTTATTGTAGGCTTAAGGAATCTAGTAAGTTTTATATATATGTTTTACATATTTTTAAAGAATTGCTCAAACTGCCAGCAAAATAATGCTGTGATCTCTTTAAAGAGCAACTTTATATGAAGCTTTAAACCAACATACTGCAAGCACTAATAACACAGAATAATGGTGATATCCTCTTACAGGCCACAACACTGAGGCCTGGTATCAAACACATATACAACACTAGTGCATGCCTAAGATAAGGTAGCTTTGGGCAACAGACAACACAAATATGGTAAGCAAGGAAGAGGCCACACCCAAAATGCAAATATATGGTGCCAGGAGCCTATGGGAAAGCTGTATGAACCATTACTGTGAAAAGAGCATTGACATGTGACACATCACATTTTTTCATTGGCTCAACAAGCATTTTTAAGTTTTCAGGTTGAAGTTCTCTGAAGTTCTGACTAAAACACAAAATCCCTTCTTATAGTGCTATGAATTATTAATATTTGACTTATTTAATAACAACTATAAAGTCCCTAACTTAAACACAAGAAATACAGAATTCACATACAATTTTTTTTACCGAATATGAAATCCCTTGTGGAATAAAGAAGACTTTTATCACCACTGACTTAATACATATTGAGGCTACACCACTTAGCCCAAAGAGTAAGCAATTGATATTTTTTTTATGCTAACGCTACTAAAAGATTTTACTTCGATATTACTGCATAAAATGTCTGTTTCACGTAATATAAGCAATTTTAAAAAAAAAACTATATTTTTCATATATGCTCTGATTAAGAAAAAGCATCTTTCATACCAGAAGTGCACCCACAATTCTAGGAAGGGCAAGTAATTCAGCACCTACTGCAAAATTAAAGTGTAGCTTCTGTAGTTTTGAGAGAGAAACTTTGATTTACTAGGAAGGTCCGCTGAGGCCTGTGGATTATTCTAGAGAAGAACTCGGGTCAACAAGCGCTGCTTTAAAAAGACTAACAAACAGCTCGGAGAAAAGGCAGAAAAAGAAACATCAAAGCATTTGAGGAAATATGTGAATTAGGATCATCTGCACCTCGATGCCGAGCAGCTGTACACCATCTGCAACAGATTAATTTGATTAAAACATTTAAAAGCATTAAATTACGATTGTTTGCTTCATCCTGGAAGGCAACCCAGGAGCCGAGGGCTTAGATGTTCAAAAAACAACCTCAGAAGATTTGATTCAAGCACAGAGAACTGAGGGTAACTGAGCGCCCTGGAGGAAAACATCTGCAGCATGTGGTTGATTACCATAGACTATCATTGCAACATCTGTATGCTATAGATATACCACATAGTGATTGGAGGTCGGAGAAATGCCAGAATATTTGTTTAATGATGCTCTGCAGAATCCTGAACTGAACCCAACATACACTTAACACTGTAGCACTTACCATGACTCTGCTTAGCTGGACCCAGTGCACAGATTTTGGGCTGGAACTGAAATCTGATCAGGAGAACAGTCTCCAGGCTGAATTGACCTGAGTTTGGCTGATGTATGGCAGCATCAACTGAGACTTTGCATTCAGGGCGATTTCCATATTATGCTTAGCAACCGGGATGTTAGCACACATGGTATGTGTAGATTGATTTGTTATACTCAGCAAACAGGGTGTTGGTCCATGCAGCTCTGGTCGATACTCAGGAACTGCATGTTGGCATATGCAGCTCGGGCCAATTCCCGTATTATACTCAGCAACTGGGGTGTTGGCAAAAGGGTCTCGGACCGTTTTCCATATTATACTCTGTAACCAGGGTGTTGGCACAAGTGGTTCAGACCATTTTACATATTGCACTCATGGTATGGGTAGATTGATTTGTTATACTCAGCAAACGGGGTGTTGATCCATGCAGCTCAGGCCAATTCCCATATTATACTTGGCAACAGGGGTGTTTCCCATATTAAAGTCAGTAAACTAGGTGTTGGCACAAGCGGCTCAGACTGATTCCTATGTCATACTCTGCAATAGGGGTGCTGATACATGTAGCTCAGGCCAATTCCCATATTATACTTGGCAACAGGGGTGTTTCCCATATTATATTAGAAACCTGGGAGTTCGGGACAAGCAGCTTTGGGCAGTATTTTTATTATATTCAGCAACCGTAGTTTTGGCACAAGCAGCAGGCCAATTCACCATATTATATTTGGCAACCGTTGGCACAAGCGGATCAGAGAGTTTTTCATAATATACTTGGCGGCCCATTTACTATATTATACTCGACAACCAAGGGCGCCGATTAGTCCAGCAATCTACAGAGCTGCCACTATGAGCAGGAGGTCGCCGGTTCGAACATCTGCTCTTGCAGCTTTGCCATAAATCAAGCTGCCGGCGCTCAGAGGGAGCACAATTGGCCTCGTTCCCTCCGGGTGAGTAGATGGTGCTCCCCCCCACATCACTCCTAGGGTGATGTCCACAACACAGGGCGTCTATGAGCTGATGTATCGGAAGCAAGCTGCTGCGCTTTCCTCCAAGCGTGCTGGCTGCTCGGCAATGCTGCATCAGCAGCAACTCGAAAAGAAGCGGTGGTTGACTTCACATGTATCGGAGGAAGCATGTGCTAGTCTTCACCCTCCTGGTGTGTTGGGGCATCACTAGTGGTAGGGGGAGTGGGTTGGGTAATTGGCTGTGCTAAATTGGGGAGAAAATGGAAGAAATTTGAAATAAAATTCAAAATAAAATTATACGATGATTATATATGATAGGGTCAAATTGGTTTGAATTGCTTTTTTTCCCTTTTTTAAAAAAATATGGCTTAAAATCGGTTGCTTTTTATTTGCTCAGGTTATCTGTGCAAGATATTAAAAACTGTTTGATAATCAGATAAAATATAATATAAGTATGAAAAAAATCTGGAAGGAGGCACATTTTTTATGGCACTGAATACAAAGTATAACTTCTTAGTGAGGAGAATCTATTAATTTAAACAAGCCTGTATGTTTAAAACAGTGTTTTATTGTGTGTTTTACTTGGTGTTTATTTTTTATATTCCAATTTCTGTATCTGAGTATATTTATATACACTGAGCTTCAAATGATATAATGATACTGTACATGCACACGCACACACTCACACACACATACACACTGCATATGATACCAATCCTCGAGTCTCCCTGATTACCAGTTTCTATGAAAATCGTTTAAATTCACAGTGAATCATGTTGATAAATAGGTTTTTACCCACCCCTGCAGTTTACCCTCACATCTCCAGCAGTGCGGGAAACAGCCAGCCTGCTAGTCTACTGTGGAGCAACAGTGCCCCCTAAAGTTTCACAGTGGGTATTACAGAAGACTGGGAAACAGTCCACAGAGGTTAGGCCCAGCAGGAGGTATAAAGCAAAAAGAACACACACACACACACACACACACACACACACACACACACACTCACACATACACACACACACTTCAGGCAGCAGAGCAGGATAAGCCAGCACTGTTTGAAGTTAAACAAGCGTGTTAAACAGCTGTGACCGGTGTTGCCACCTCCGGTCAGTGAACTGTACTTTCACAGTGTATACACACTGTTCTTACACACACGCTTTAATCTACATCACTGCTTCTCCAACTTTTAACTATGCAAAATAAACATTACTACCTTCTGGGGGAACTTTGTTTCATTTTGCAATATGTAAATTATATTATATGTTATTATACTACAAGTTATATTTTTGGTCAATAAAATATGTGTACTGGGAGATCTCAGAGAGCTTACTGTGTGTCAGAGGAAAAACCACATGTTGGTGTTCAAGACAATTGTAGTGAACCACATGATTCCCCTTGAACCCTTGGTTAATTATTCGGCTATTAATCAAAACACAAAAACTAGGTGTCACGATTTCGATATTTCATCAAAATAGATCGAAATCATGTCATGGTCTCGAGCTTCGAAGTCAAAATGAGGATCGGCGATCCCTCCCTCTAAGCTACGCAAGCACGCAACGCAACGCAAATGTCTTATTTTTCATGTTTAACTGTTATAGTAGGATAGAGTTCAGTTTGTTAAGGCTCTAATTGCTCTATTATTTTGTACATGAGTGTTCCTGTATTTTTTTTATTATTTATTTTGTTATGTTGCTGTTTTAATAGTGCACATTGCTGCTACCAAAAAAAGCCACTAGATGGCATTACATATATATCTTATTTAAATTATTTAAATTTGACCATTAGTGCCTAATGTGGTGTATTACAGATCACTTGTATCACCTTGCATCACTTGTATCAAGCTCACCTTTTGAAAAAGATATTGTAAATTTGATGAATCAAACCAATTACAAACTATAGACTAATCTAAAACTGGCATAGGCCTCTCTGCTGTAAAAAAAAAAAAAAAGAAAAAAGAAAATCGGAGAATAGAATCTAATCAAATCGTGACCCTGAAATCGGAAATAAAATTGAATCGAGGATTTAGAGAATCGTGACACTAGTAACAAAAACTTTTGGGAATGGTGGAGTTCCACAGCGTATAAAACTGATAGTAAAGCATACGTTTGTGTGACATCATCACCCCCACCTACTCCCATCTGGAACAGTGATGTATCTTTCCAAGATTGACCTGCCTACCGAAATTGCTCCAAAAGGGCATGGACAACTCATCCAGGAGGTCTTTAAATCTTTAACTCTGACACAGGGAAAATTTTCACACATATACACGCCAAATCTGTTGATTAAACTCGTTTTGAAGTTTATTCCAAAAGGCAGAATTTGCTGTGTGATTTCCACACCTTACACTGCTCCAAAACAAGGCCATTAGACAGATTAGTTCTTAATATTTTTCACTCAAACAACATTATGATCACGCTTCTATGGCATCACTCAGAGAACCTTTATTTTTTGGAGTGTAGGTAGTAGATTTCATGAGAAATTACAATCATCAACCACCTCTACATCCCCAAAAATTTGAAAGGCCAAATCTGCTATTCTTTAGAATGGCATTGTTAATTTTGTGACACCCACAAAGTGAGGTTACATTTGTGTTGATAATTTTATTGATTTTTTTCTTGAACTATTTTTATTGTGCTTTTATTCTAAGCATTTCTAAGGCAAGTACAGCTGCTATTCCCTGGTGCTGCCTGTAGATGGCAGTGTAGCGTTCGCTATTGCTGTGACTGACTGTGACTAGCTGTTGTAGCCTCGAGTTCCCCCCTCAGACCAGAGAGGCTTTCCTGAAAGCACGTCATGGCTTCCGTCTCATGCTTTTATACCTGTTTTTCAGGTGAGTTCTGTGCTGAAAATGCACCAAAATCACTTCAAATTAGTTAATAAATCACACTAGTCCATGTTTATGCACCTAGGTTAAGCTGTGAATGGAATAAATGCTTATAATTTGGTGAAATGAAGGCATGTCAATGAGGGTAAAATAGCAAATGTATTGTGTGTGGGTGTTGTTTTAGTCAGTTGCGTTACAGCTATGTTAAAAATACTTAAAGTGTGGATTTTCTAAGCTGTTTTAAGAGTGTTTTACAAACATATTTTGTCCATTTAACTAGATAATGACATTTGTTTGCAGAATACAGTGGTGTATTAACAGTACTGGCAGTTAGCAGCTTTAGCATTTGTTTTGTTTGTCTCCCTGTTCAGTTCAACATAAATTAGGCCTTTTTAATCCGTGTATCATTCGTTCATTTGATATTCAATTGAGAATCAAAATCGGAAAATTAAAAAACCAATTCGTTTTTTCGTTTTTTCGTTTTTGAATATAATACCAAAAAACGAATAACGGCTTGTATTTTGTATTTTTATTTGGTTATCCAAACAAAAATGGGAAATTTAAAAAACGGACCAGGAGCCGAATTTGATTTTGATTTTGAACTTGACCCATTTGTGTGCCCCGGAAGTTACTGATTTGTTTATTCTTGGTGGGTTTCTGTTGCGCGGGAGTTCACTGCAGTGTTATCTACACAGTCTGTATTGCTGTAGGCTTTGGATGGAGTTGAGGATGGAGAGTTTTATCTTGTTCAGAGGAACTAAACGCGTTGCAGTGAAAGAAGACGATATGACAACAGAAAAAATCGGCAGGATCTTTCAGGTGTTTGTCTAACGTTCCGTAGCTAAATGTCATATTTAGTTAATGTTATTCTGTGAATTGCCGCCTACTAAATATGACATTTAGCTACGGAACGTTAGACAAACACCTGAAAGATCCTGCCGATTTTTTCTGTTGTCATATCGTCTTCTTTCACTGCAACGCGTTTAGTTCCTCTGAACAAGATAAAACTCTCCATCCTCAACGGCCCTCTCCAATTCTGTGTTCGATACATGTCTTTTTCGCTTAAGGTCGTGTTGAACACAGAACCTTCTAACACTCATTGCAGAACATCGCTGGATCCCCATTTGCTGCAACGTGCACGAAATCTCTTCATGCGTCTTACCACCTTCAAAAAGATCTTTAATTAGGCCAGAATGTGGTTCCAGTCCGGCCATGCTGCCTACAGCAATACAGACTGTGTAGATAACACTGCAGTGAACTCCCGCGCAACAGAAACCCACCAAGAATAAACAAATCAGTAACTTCCGGGGCACACAAATGGGTCAAGTTCAAAATCAAAATCAAATTCGGCTCCTGGTCCGTTTTTTAAATTTCCAATTTTTGTTTGGATAACCAAATAAAAATACAAAATACAAGCCGTTATTCGTTTTTTGGTATTATATTCAAAAACGAAAAAACGAAAAAACGAATTGGTTTTTTAATTTTCCGATTTTGATTCTCAATTGAATATCAAATGAACGAATGATACACGGATTCTTTTTCACACCTGTAGTTTGTTTCTCTGGTTCGAATTAGTTGATAAATTCGTTTATTTGACGCCTTTTCTCCCTCTGTTTGGTTTGGTTTCACACAGGCATAAACTTAAACACACCAAAATGTTCACCAGTAAACCACATGAGCACATTGTTTTCTCTGATTGGTCAGAGCTGTCTAGCAGGGGAGCAAGAAAGTAATTATAGTGGGAAGTTTCTGTGTTCCAGTAGGTATATATGTGCAGTGTGAAGCTGCTTTAACAAAGAAAGCTAAAACACTGTGCTTGTATACAGTGTTTAAATGGGACATGCCTCGCAGATGTCAACGTAGTAAACGTTGCAAATACTGTGTGTGTAAACAGTAGGGGTGTCACGATCTCGATATTTTATCGAATCGAAATGAGGTCATGGTCTCGAGTATCGAAGTCAAAAAGAGGATCGACGATCCCTCCCGCGCAAATGGCGCGGCACCAACACAGCGCATCATGAGCGCAGCCCCGCCCTCAGTTCTGCTGTGTGAGAGACAGCTGCCTTTCAACCACGGAGGAGAAACTGAAAACGGATTTATAGAAATATAGACAGGGCTCTCAAGTTTTGAGTGTGATCACTGTTTTTTATCTGTCCAACGGGGGAGGGCGGGCGGGGGTTGGGCGCGCAGGTTTTGTATCTGTATCTAACGGAGGGGTGGGTGTGCGCAGGTGAGAGCGTGTGAACTCGCTGAAATGCGTGTGTCAGTGTGACTTGAGAACACTGACTATAGATCACAGTGAGGTGGATTAAAAATCTTAAACTTATAATTGACTACACCTGTTGCTTTCCATTGAATTAAAAAAACATCTTTCTCTCAGATAAAGTAAACACAAGCGTGTTTCTGACTAAAATAAAAGCTTTTCAGGAGAGATATAAGTTATGTGTAAATATTTATAAGACAATACCTGACAAAATCTGTTTTAAAGACGTTAATAAACATCACTGTGACAGCGCTAGTCACAGTTTCACCACATCACTTATCTAACCAGCCTGTACTGATTTCTGCCCCCCAATAATGCTTTCAATGACCTCTAATAGCCTTTAATAGTCTTCAGTAGCCTTTAAAAGACTTACCTGGCGGCCGTGGTGTGTCCACTAAACTCCGTAGTTATAAACATCCTGAGGTTAGCAGCGCGCTAACTGACCTGTTTATAATGTAATCCGAGCAGTGACTCCGTGTCGGCTGTTCTAACCTGCTGCTGTTAGCTGCTTGGGCTGAAAGATGAACTGTAGTGAGCTGTATTATCCGGTTAGTGGGGTTAAAACCTTTATTTGTTTACAGAAACAGTAAAAACGGACTGGCTGAGCTCTGTAGCCCGTGGCTGGGCTTGTGCTGCTGCTGCAGCTCCGACTAGTGGTTGGATGAAGAACTGCAGCTTCATGTAAATGAGCAGTTTCACCAGCCATCCACACACAGTTCTGATAAACTGCTTGTTTTAATAGTGCACACTGTTGCTACCAAAAAAAGTCACTAGATGGCATTACCATATATATCTTAATAAATAATAATAATAATATTTATAATATTTATAATAATAATAAATATATTATTTAAATTTTATGAGGCATAAAATAATAACAAGAAAAAAAAACAAGAAAATCGAGAATCGAATCGAATCGTGACCCTCAAATCGAAAATGAAATCGAATCGAGGATTTAGAGAATCGTGACACCCCTAGTAAACAGCATGAAGCAGCAGAGACAGCATTTGTTCATAGCTGCAGTAATCATCGTTATTTGGCTAATATATCAGATTAAACTGCACCTTATCCACAGTTTAGCTCAAATAAAAGAAGCATATTTGATAGCCGGGTCTGATCGAAACCAGATAATTTTCTCACCACAAGCAAACTGCTCCAGACTTTGTTTGGGACCGAATGAAGACCTCCTCCACTAGCAGGTCTCGGTCCGAAGGTTTAGATCCTCTCCCAAGTGCGATTACTGATTTCACACCTGCTTAATTGAACCGCACTAATGGTACAAATGAACCAGTGTCTGTTTTAACCAGATCAGTGTTAGAACATAAAGTATATGTATGTGTTTTTGGGTAAATTACTACTACTAATAGTAGTATAAGAAAGTGTCAGAGACAAAAAGAAAGCTAAATATTTTTCTGTATTTTATTTTTATATATATACGTTTGTATGTTTTATACAGTAATTTCTGATTAACCAAAAAACATAATAAGTCAATGAGCTTTCTTGATGGGAAAAAAATGTTCAATCCTGCTTTTAAACCTGTTTTTAGGGTATTATCTGTTTATGGGTCTCAAACCTGGGACCTGTCATATAATCAAAATTCAAACTGATTAGTTTTAAAGCTTGTTTTAGGGCTTATCAATGTTATAAAAATATTGCATTACAATATTTAAAGTCTTTTTACATTGCATTATACTTCTTGCAATATTTGTTAAAAATCTGCAAAATGCACCAGTAGAGGCAGATTATTTGAATGTTGCAATTTTTCAATTCCATTTCAATAAACAGCACTAATTACAGTGTTTGTAATCAAATGTGCCTTTGTTCAGAGTTCTTTTATTATTAACATATTCTCACTATTCTCGTGCCAGTGTCTAATAGAGTATATAGAGTCTAATAGAGTATACACAGTGTTTAAAAAAAACTACACTGACTGCAATGCTGAGAAAGAATAACCTACCGCCCAAATAATAATAATAGCTGCTCTGTGGTGCTCCTCCTGTGAGGTCCTAGCCATTGAAGAACAGGGTAAAAGGACAATAATGACGTATGCAGAGAAACAGATACAAGACTACAAGCTGTAATTATAGAACTAATTAAGAACAGACTGCTTCTATATGCTCAGTGGAGCTGATAAAAAAAATTAAAATAAAAATGGTGGTCCTAATATTTTAATGCTGGATCGCTAGCTTGTTCTTTTTCTTTTCTTCTAAACCTCATTCATTTGTGCAGAAGTCATGAACGCAGGCTGGTTGAATGCTCCACGGCATTCAGCCACTGTCCCAGATTCCCTCAGTCTCATTACTCTTATTCACACCGTCCTGGAAATAACGGGCCAGCGGTAGGCGGTGAATATGTCCCGAATACTACCAAACCCACACAATGAGAAATTCCTTTTCTGCCTGAATAAGAAGCTGAGCCGAGGATTAAGTGATGGAAATCAGCCGTTTTGTATGAGCAGAACAGAGAGGCTTTAATTACCTGTGAGCTCCCATCACAATAACACTGAAATCAGGAGAGAGTCGGGCTATTAGAGCTGTGGGTTACTTTAAAACCAAATTACAATCCAATTTGCCAGCAGATGAAATTTTCTATGACTTTGGAGGTACTGCAGAAGGTCACTGCAGTTTCCGCCGTGTGCTGCTCGGGCAACCACGCGCACCACTAGTGCAAGTTTGACGCTACAGATTTAACCATCACTTCATCAGAATGGAAACAATGAGTGTGTGTGTTTGTCTGCTGCTGTGGAAAAGTACATCAATGCAGTCAAGTGAGGTACTTTGTTAAATGTATAAAACACTGTTTATGTGAAGTTAAATAATATACAACTTCTATATAATGAAAGTGTCATTTATATATACAGCTCTGGAAAAAATCAAGAGACCACTTCAGTTTCTGAATAAGTTTTGCTATGTATAGGTATATGTTTCAGTAAAATTAACATTGTTGTTTTATTCTTTAAACATTTCTACCAAATTCCAATACAAATATTGTCATTTAGAGCATTTATTTGCAGAAAATGGCTGAAATAACAAAAAAGATGCAGAGCTTTCAGACCTCAAATAATGCAAAGAAAACAAGTTCATATTTATAAAGTGTTAAGAGTTTAGAAATCAATATTTGGTGGAATAACCCTGGTTTTTAATCACAGTTTTCATGCACCTTGGCATGTTCTCCTCCACCAGTTTTGCACACTGCTTTTAGATAACTTCATGCAACTACTGGTGCAAAAATTCAAGCAGTTCAGCTTGGTTTAATGGCTTGTGATCATCCATCTTCCTATTGATTATATTCCAGAGGTTTTCAATTTGGTAAAATCAAAGAATCGCATCATTTTTAAGTGGCCTTTTTTTTTTCAGAACTATGTATATATATATATATATATATATATATATATATATATATATATATATATATATATATATATATATGTATTAGAATATTGTGGCTTTTGTACCTCAAAGCATCTTTTTACTATTTACAGTGGCTTAATTTTTTTTTTTTTAATACCCCTTCAACCCCTTGCAACCACAAACTTGAATGTATTTTATTGAGATTTAAAGTAATAGACCAACACAAAGTAGCTTTTAATTGTGAAGTGAAATGAAACCGATGCATGGTTTTTCAAAATTTAAATCAAATAAAAATCTGAAAAGAGTGACATGTAAAAGAAAAAGGAAAACATCAGCTGCTTATACCAATACTTAGCAGACCCACCTGTCTCTGCAGTAACAGCTGCAAATCTTTTAGTTTTCTTCTTGCCACTCTTGCATAAAGCCAGATTTGTGTAGTGTATGGTTTATAGTTTTATAGATTGTCCCACCTGAGCTGTGGATTTCTGCAGCTCCTCCAGAGTGACCATGGGCCTCTTGGCTGCTTCTCTGAGCAGTGCTCTCCGTGCTCGATCTGTCAGTTTGGGAGAATGGCCATGACTTGGTAGGTTTGCAGGTTGTTGGATGTTGGATTAAACAGTGCTCATTGGGACGCTTAAAGCATGGGATATGTTTTTATAACCATTAAACTTCTCCACAACTTTATCTCTGACCTGTCTGGTGAGTTCCTTGTTCTTCATGATGCTGTTTGTTCACTTTTGTTCTCTAACAAACCACTGATGCCTTCACACAGCAGGTGTATTTATACTGAGATTAAATTACACACAGCTGGATTGATTGCAAACTGTAGGTAATTGGTCTGTGGTTCACACCACCTTTAACACAGTCTAAAAACGTGAGAAATTGGTATCCAATGTGTGTGTGTGTGGGGGGGGGGTGCTGTGGTCTATATAGAAATTTAACATTCATCTGTACTTGTAAAAATGTTTTAATTCAGAGTATATCTTAAAAAGTATTGTGACACAGTGTGTGTATGTGAAATTTTCATTTATAAGCTATGCTGTGGACAGAAAAGGCACTTCACATTGATATTAACCTTTTAATGATGAACACTGTTCAGAAAAAAGCATTATCATCATGTTCTTCAAGATTCATCATACAACTTCATTGAAAAGACCTGACATGTCCCATTGTCTGATGAACAAGATGAACATCGATTGTCCAAGTCCAACTTAACATTTAAATTAATGTCCAAACTTTTGTGGGAGATTTAATATTGAACTCACAAATGCATTATAGTGCACCAACTGGTTGGCACAGATGTTCAGTTTCTCTCCATAATAGAGGTGTATTAAGTTAACAAGCTCCATCCAGTACCTTTGGGATGAATCAGAGTTGCAGAACTACTCATCCAGCTCCAGAGCCCTACCTTACAGATGCGATCCTCCTCTGGCAATCAAATAATCACAGCAATGTCCTCAATCCAGTGCAATTTCTTCCCAAATAAGTAGAAGCAGAAACCGCAGCAATGTCCATTTAATGTCTCTTAAGAGGAACCTTTCATAGACCTTTTGAGTCTCCACAAAATGTTGGCAACATAATGCTAAAATACATCTTTATGCACAAATTATAACAATAACACATCTCTCAGGAACGGCTATTCAATTATATTAGTAGTTTTCATTTTCACTATCACATTATCATATGGCGAACATTCGTCTTCGTCGCTATACCCACGTTCCCTGTCTGGTTTCAAAGCCCTCCTTGGAGGCTTGGGAACGGCATAATCATCTACTTGTGCATTATACGGGTACTCATGTCCACTGGGGTCATTAGTTCCTAGCATCTTCCAAGCATTGCCTTTGACTTCTTCAGGATCATCGTAGAGTGACACAGGGACCTTCGATGCCATGGCACAACCTTCAGGTTCGTCGTAAATGTGCTCAACCCGGTATGAGACCGGAGGTTTTTTGGGTCGATGCGACAAAGTAGACGTGATGGCGGATTCATCTATGCTGTCGTAAAGTGGTTCTGCGTTATCCTGGCTCGGTCGCTTCTTGCCACCCGAACCAGTCTCCAAAGGTGGTGGTGGAAGTGAAGCCGTCAAGAAGTCCATCATAATGTTCTTAGCAATGTTGTCGAAGGGAAGCGAATAGTCTGAATCCTCCGATTTGGAAGAAGAAACTTTCGCGTGGATGTGCTCCTGATGTTCACCTCGATTCTCTCTTTCTGGTGCTGTGACCTGGGAGTAGGTGGCTTCTTCTGTGTTGGCCAAAGGACAACTTCGGAAGGTTTTGACCTGGTTCTTGCGCGGAGGCTTGGCGTCAATGTTCAAACTCTTGACTCCAGTCAGATGCTTGTCTGTTGGAGTCTCCAATCTGGAGCGATGGGGTGAAGGCTGCTTGGGCGCATCCTTAATCGCTCCTTCAGTCAACATACTGTAGACGGGGCCCACATCAGTGGGTGGTGTGGGTTTGGGGTGCTGGGGAATGGGCTCTCGATCAAGAGCACCACATGATCCCTGCCTCTGTGAAAGCCCTGCTTTCTGTAAGCTAATGGCAGTCTCCACGTACTGGAAGATGGCGTTGCCTTGCTTCGTGTCAAACTCAAAGTTGCCTTCCCCTGAGTCGCATCTTCTTCCAGCCTCAAAAGAGAATGTCGTCTGTTTTGAGACACAAGGACACAATGAAGATGTTTAGCAAACGGTTAACATGGGCAAAGAAAAAGTACCTAAAATACGATGTACCAAACAGTATATTTGAATCAAAGTTAGATCCCTCACCCAATGGTTTTCAGAATGTTTTTCTTGATCTAAATGATCTAAAACATGGGTTACTAATTCTGGTCCTGGAGATGTACTATGCCGCAAAGTTTCACTTTAAAACAAATCGGGTCCACATAATGAAGACCATAATGAAGAGGAGCATCTAAACATTAGAGAAAGATCACTCCACAGTGGCAGATTTTCAAGAACAGTGATCCTGGATCTACACTTTACTTTAGTCCTCACACCTCTTGTAGCAGGTGGGTTACTTCAAGCTTTCAAATTACTTTAAATCTAAAATTATGTTGCCAGCAATCAAACTTAAAAAAAAAAAACACATTAAATCTGATCGTTAAAAATCAGAACCGAAGTATATTTGGGGGTGGTTTGAAATGCGTTTTGTATAGTAGTGCATCTCAGAAAAATTGAATACCATTGAAAAGTAAATTTAATTCAGTGTTTCAGTTCAAAATGAGAAACTCATATATTATATAGATGTATTACACCCAGAGTGATCTATTTTAAGTGTTTATTTATTTTATTGTCGATGATAATACTTATGACTGATTCTAATGAAAATTAGAATATTATATAAGGCCAATTTGTACTGTTGGCAGTGTGGGCAGTGTTCCAATGCCTGCAGGAAAATGAAATCTGCATCTCCATAAAAGTTGTCAGCAGAGGGAAGCATGAAGTTCTGTAAAATTCAGTGGGAAAACACTGCAGTGACTTTAGACTTGTTAAAACACAGTGGATCAACACCAGCAGATGACATGTCTCTCCAAACCATCACTGATCATCAGTAAATTTTACATTTCATTTGTAAATCAAGGGAGCAGAGTCTGGAGGAAGAGTGGAGAGACACACAGTCCAAGCTGCTTGAGGTCTAGTGTGAAGTTTCCACCAATCAGTGATGGTTTGGAGAGACATGTCATCTGCTGGTGTTGGTCCACTGTTATATTTTTTGGGAAAATCTTACAGCATTTCATTTCATTTTCCAGCAGGACTTGACACACTGCCAAAATATAAAAATTTTCTGAGACACAGAGTTTTCATTGGCTGTAAGCCATAATCATCCACAAAAATATATATTTTTGCTGCCAGTAAACTTCATTGATCAACTTTGACTTTATAAAAATAGCAAAGCAAAAGTTTAATACCTTATCCCGTCCAAACCGCCGGAGGTAGCGATACGGCCAGGTGAAGAGCACCTCTCCTATCTTTGGTTCCTTCAGAAGGAGGCTGTCGAAGTCTGTCCGTAATAAGTACTGTCCCCTCAGGCCACACCTCTCAGCCGCATCTGTACGCCTCATTGACACCTTGAAGTCCTTCATTGTGGATGTTGATGCTAAAGAAAGAATGGTTCTTGGTTAAAATCAAATATTGAGGCAGGTTAGTGTTCAGTTGTCATATTTACATCAGCCTAGGAGACCACAGGAGGTTCCCACCTTGTGAGAGGTTGGAGGATAACTACACTTTAAAAATAAAGGTGTTACAAAACGATTTAAAGAGCATCGCTAAAGTATAACCACTATGGTTTCCATAACCAAAAACCAAAAAATTCAAAAACACTTCAGTTCTTCTTTCTTATAACTGCTAAACTAAACTAAGACCCTAATATTAAACCCTGTGGGACTCCACTAAACATGTGAAACAAATGTGTTTAGGAATATTTCATAGTCGTTTATTGTGGATAATATTAAACCTTGGGTTTAAAAGGTTAATGAGCATTTTGCAGCACATAGTTTTTTTTAGAGTGTATGTGTGATAATGTGAAAGTGCAAGAACAATTTTTTTCCACTGAGCTTCAGTAAGCAGAAGTAACGTAATTATTAATTTGGCTAATGTTGTGTTGTTTCCATGGTATCAATGTGTTTGTTACGCTTAGTTGTTTAAACACGTAGTTGTTTAAGAAGCTGTTTTTCCTTAATAAATAAGGTTAGCAACCTTGCTGAAGCACAGTGATGACCTGTTCAGGAGGAAAATAGCCGGATCGGTCATTTCCATGGCTGCAGCACACAGATTGCATGCTGTTGTGTTATATACTTGGCAACCTGGGGTGTGAAAACGGTGCCACTGGCCTCACCCACAAAAACTGACAGTACAGTATTTATTTTTTATTGTATCCCCATTCGTAAAAATGCAATTGACCACAAATAGTGCAGTAATTTTACTTGTCATCATTTTGAATCATCTTAAATCCATTAAATGTCTCCAATATTTTTTGTTTTGCATGTATGGTTTAAGTGTGTTTTTCTTGACTGTGCTGCAGAAAGTACAGTATGCCATTTGGAGGCCTTGTTCTCACACTCTTGCTATTATTTTAAACACGTCCCTATATCTCTGTACTAAGTGATGAAACCACAGCATGATCTTTTTTTTAAGTCCAGCCTGCAGGTCTGTCTATTTCTCATGAAATGTGCACGATAAGTCCTTTCAGCCTGGTGGATTTCAGCAACCTTCTGAGTGCAATTACGAGGAAATTACACTGCTAGACAGAAGAAATATGCATAAGGAAAAGTGCTAGCTTCAGGCCATAGGTGGTAAGAGCTGTGTGCGGTAAGAGTTGTGTGCCAGACAGAACAGAGTGGCCTTAAGCTGAAGTTCAAGTTCAAACAGTACGATTGTTATATGTAGCAGTGGTCTGGAGATGTTCATAAAAGGAGCATTCAGTAAGAAATGAGAGCGAGCGTGTGAAATAGCTACAGCAGTCCAATTTCAAAATACAGCAGAGAGTTGTCTGCCCTGCTCACCCCTCCCCAGATGCTAAGCTCACTCAGGTTGCCAAGTTAAGGAGGCTGAATCTACACAGTACAGTGCAAGACAGTTAGTACTTACTACCATGGCAAGCAAAGACAAGTTATACTTTTTAAGTTAATCAGCTAATGAATACCTTTTGAGTGTGTTTATTGTTTGCACATTATAAACCGTCTCATGTGAACGTTATCTGTAGACAGCTAACCTAGCATTATGCTCCGCTAGCTGTGTTAGCCTAAGCCGTAACAGTAGTAACAGTAACATTTAATGTCTTACCCTGCATAACCACTGCGCTGCTAGCTTCAATGTTAGCATCGTCACCACACTATCACTATGGTCACTGTGCCTTTAGCATTGTTGACAGCATCACCAGTCCCCCTCAGCATCGCTACTGTGCTAAAAGCTTTGCTAACTAGCTAGCTAGCTGCAGAGACATTCTACCAGCAATTTATTTAGCATTTTAAGAAGAAAAGTTTCATAATATATATATTTAGATTTTTCACATACCGCCATACTGCAAGAGGTGCTCCGAAGCACTGTGTAGAACAGCGCTGACAAAAAAGCACAATAGCAGAGCTCGATTGCTAATGCTAGCCAGCTAGCATAACAAGCTAACACAGCTCAGTGGAGCCTCACGCTGTTCTGCCTGGAGAAACATGAGAACAGAACTCCTGGAGCTTCTGCTGCTGCCACTTACAATATAAGTAACTATAGCTTTTTAATTTATATATGAATACAGTAGCTTGAAGGATAATATTAATGCACGCTGAACTGACTGATTTTGCTAACTGGAGAACCAAGGAAATTGTAATAAACTGATAAACAGCTGCTTAAATACTTAACGACTTCAATAATAACACATTGTAAATTGATATTAAACTTGTGTTTTTCTTGTGCCATAGAACATTTGAGAAATATTTCTTTTGAATAAACAATGAGTATTTTAGGTCTATTTATAGTCTATATGGAACTATTTAAAAAAAAAATAGGTTTGTAAAGGAAGCCGTGTTAAAGTTGTTGGTGTATGTCTTTTTAAGGTCTATTGTTTACATTCTTCAGCTATTTTTCTGCTAATGGAGTCTAATTTCTTTATATGTTGTGTAATGTTGTAGGACAAAGTAAACCCAATACTAAACAAAGCCTTAATTTAAAGCATTAGTGTTTAATATTAAATGTACTTCTATCAGTACAGTAAGCCACAAACCTATATTTAAGCCCAGTCATACCAAAAATATACATAAATAATACCAATAAAAATACTGTGATATACGTGGAACCGTCAGAATCTTGAAAAATACTGTGATACTCATTTTTGGTAATACTAACCAGCACTAACTAATTAGTTTCCATTACTTGTTAGCTACATTTACATTTGAAGTACTAACAAAGCTTGACTTTGGCTCAAGTACATTAAAAATTAGGGTGATCTTCATTGTGTTTCTGAGTGAAAATAACATTTTATTGATTGAATGATTGATTGACTGCTACTTTAAGTTGCACATATTGCTGACACAGGCGTGCAAAGTATTGCCAGAAGAATATGACTCTCTAGAGCACATAAGCATGAACAAAAACAAAAAAGTTGGATAAACTCCTTTAATTACCCTAGATATAAGAAGAAACTTTCGTCCGTATGGTGCATAACAGACAGACTGTAGAGTACAGATAACGAGCGGATAACCGTATCCTCCCCCGATCCCCCGTGTGAACACACAGAGGGAGAGGGGGTGTGGTTTGGAGCTACCTGTGTTATATGTGGCGGTGGAGCCTCTCTGAAGCAGCTTGGCTGAGAGGAAGTTCAGAGTTACAGCTTCTGTTTGCAACTCACCACAACTACTCCTCTACTCCGCAAAGCAAAGGATGACACAGTTCCTTCCGGCAAAGAGTGCGCTAGTGCTACAGAAATAGAATAGCGCTAACACTAACAACAGAGGGGGGGGGGGAGAGAAGATGTCTCTTTTTTTTATTTCTCTTTTTATCTCTTTCTCTTTTTGTTTCTCTCTTTACAATGGTGTGCCATAACTCACAGGATAGAAACTAATCCCACATACCATGAGTTTTTGTATGTCCCATGGAAGCCAAATAATGCCCATTGACCTGCAAGTACACGTTTAAATGAGGGGTCTCCTGTGTTAAATATAGCTTGTCTGTTTGTCTGTCAGGTCAGTCATGATTATTACCACCCCCACTGCACTGTTTACTGTGGGTGGTAATGCTTTCTACCAGTGTAACACTGGCTGTGACTGTTCTGGGCAGCCAGTCCTGCCTCTAAGTATCTTAGACCTTAGATCTTAAGTATCAGACTCAAGTTCCCTCAGAATTTCCCACAGAATTTTAGGCCTTGCAATGCAATCTGCAAAATGGGTAGTAAAGGTAATGTAGGGGAGTATAGGGAGGTAGAGTGTAGTATAGGTAGTATTGGACATGCAACCTGGGCGGAGTTTCCCAGAGCAATCTGGGTTTTTTTTTCTATAGACTGTATGTAGGTTTAAGAAAGGCACCACCTTGACTGCATTTTATATTTATTTATATGTTTTCATTTCTCTCCTTATCTTTTGATATAGTTCTATTCACGTCTCTATTTGTTACTATATTATTAACTATATTTTTATATTGTTAACTATATTTTTATCTCTGCTTTATCTTAAATTATCTTACTTTTTAGATGTCTCTCTTTAGGTCTCTCTCTTTACTCTTTACTACTTACCTCTTTAGAGCTTTCTTACTCTCACTGACTTTATTTCTGCATCAGTCTTTTCTGTTTTTGTCTCCTCCCCCCCTCTTTGTCTCTCTCTCTCTCTCTCTCTCTTTTTCTGTTGTTCTTCTTTTCTGTTAACATAAACTCTCACTTCCCCAAAGTTGAACACTCAGAGTCAACCTTTTTTTAACAGTAGCTTTATTTGTATTTTATTTTTATTTATAGACTGTTTATATGTATAGCTATAAATAGCTGTCAGTGGTCCAGTACTGTTTAAACGTATACGGTGAATGTCATTAACTACACGGTTGTTTACAGTCTGTATCTGGACCTAAATTTATTCACTGATGTCTGGGTTGTTTTTACACAGGAATCTGTGAGTCAGAAATAAGTAATAGTAAACGACAGTCATCTGTGGGTTTAAGCAAAGGGGTAATAAAGAGCATTATCTCTCTCTCTTCAGAAGAAGCGCTTCTTCTGTGTCTTCTCTGTGTCTTCACACTGCAGGTGACAGTGGTGTTCAGGAAGCTGTGGAGAATCCTCCTGCACTGCGATGCATAACTGTTACATTTTCAACCTAAAGCCACAATAACTGCACACAAATTCAGGGCACTCAGAACTTCTGATGCAACATGTCAGATTGGAAATGGACCGTTTAGAAGAAAGCGCCGCCTCCAGGCTCTGAGGGTAGACTTTCCATACACTGTTTACTGATGTTTAGTCTTGGTTCAGTGTTTGTCCTGCTTGGTGAGTAGTTTTATATACAGAAAAACATGATCCGGTCTGATCTACACTGATGCTTCTGGTGGAGTGTGAGTGTAGGAGACCCATTAGGGCCTTCTGGGCCTCCAGAGAAGGTCTAATGAGTTCTTGGAACTGGAAACTACATATCTATTTTTTTCTAGCTCATTTTTCTATAATTGAATCATTGAACTTGTTGTATTTGAACGCTGTAAAGTAGTGCAGGGCTGCTCGAATTTCTGTGCTGAGTTGTGGTTGGAAATGAAAAGTTTGAATTCTTGAAACACCAAATGGAAAGTTGTCCAGGGCGGCCAAACGGGGATGGATTTGTAAATACTGGGTATGGACTTGATCAGTGTTATGCAATCACACCCCACAGCATCTCCAGTGTTGGAATGAAGCTGAAGGTTAAGGTGGCTTGTCACTTGTCATTCTCTCATTCCACCTTAAATCCATTGCAGAGGTAAACTCAGCTTAAGTTCAACTTAGAAATGATTCAGTAACTGATCACCAGAGCCAAAAATTTCCCAACACACAACTTCACAACACAACTGATGCTCTCAAACACATTAAGATAGCAAGAAAATAAACTAATTAACTCTTGACAAGTTCAGCACAGCTGTTAAACTGATGAAAGCCATTGTGCCTAGTTTGAAAAATCTAGAATATTAAACATATTCTTGTTTGTTTTACAGTTTTGCTAAATAATTCCATGTTTTTCTTCATAATTAGGATGGCTTTGGTGTTAATATACAACGCAGAAAAAAATGTAATAATGAAAACCCCCTGAAAATTAGGTTTGTCCAAACTTTTGACATTTGGTACTGTAAATGAATCAGCAGTAACCCCACCCACTCTATGCAAAAGGTCCCACATCTCTCATGACATTTAGCGCATTATGGGCCATATCGTACACCCTGCTCATTGCTATTTTACTCCCTGTTAACAGTCTTTTTTCATGGCTTGCGTCTGCAGTGTCAAAATAGTCTTTATGAGTAAAGCTACACTGATGGGTGTGGTGGTCTGAAAGTGAGGTGTGTTCAGATAAATAACTGGTGTATTGCTTTTTTGGCGAAGGAAAACACAAGTGCACCACTGACTGAAATGAACCTAGACAACAGTCAATCATCAGAGTCAATAACTACAGCTCTGGAAAACATTGAGATACCACTTCAGTTTCTGAATCAGTTTCTCTGATTTAGCTATTTATAGGTATATGTTTGAGTAAAATGAACATAGAGCATTTATTTGCAGAAAATGAGAAATGGCTGAAATAACAAAAAGATGCAGAACTTTCCGACCTCAAATAATGCAAAGAAAACAAGTTTATATTCATAAAGTTTTAAGAGTTCAGAAATCAATATTTGGTGGAATAACCACGGTTTTTAATCACAGTTTTCATGCGTCTTGGTTTCATGTTCTCCTCCACCAGTCTTACACACTGCTTTTGAACAACTTTATGCCACTCCTGGTGCAAAAATTCAAGCCGTTCAGCTTGGTGGTTTGATGGTTTGTGATCATCCATCTTCAATTGGGTAACATCAAATAAACTCATAATTTTTAGGTGGTCTCTTATTTTTTTCCAGAGCTGTATAGGTGCACCCAGCACTCCATGCACCCCGGATGGCTTGTTAAGATACGAATGCACCAAAGTCAGAGTGACACACTGGCACACTGATTGGTTTATTTCACGCTACGCCCAAAACACATCCATGGTTAAATAAGAGAGAGAATTAGTACATGATTTTTGCACGTTTCTGGCCGGGCAGGGCGTGTTTTTTTGCACCCTCACTATATCAAAGACAGACACGCCCTGAATCCAGCTGCACCATCCGCAATTGACTGATGTGCTTTAGATCACTAAAATATGGTCCAATATATCCCAAGCTATTTTCTATGGGCCATAGTATTACCAGTACTTTAGTTCATTGACTTGTACTCAAATAATATTTGATTAGTTTAATCCTTTCCTTAGAATCCTAAACCATCTGCTACTTTTAATTCTCATCAAGTATTTCAGTGAAGACTGAAATCTCCTGAAGTCGATTCAACAATTTTAATTAATATAAATTAATTATACATTATACATAAATGACAATGTATACATTAGCAGTTGACTGTAGGGTGTTAACCCTTTCACTCTGGAGCTGCACATATTTATATTTCACATTAACATATCCAAACAGAGAAGAACTGAGTCTAACACTCTTCAGTTCCTGTGCTGATAGATGCTGGATGGATTAAGAAGCTAAATTTAATGTTTGATGCAGTCAACAGAAGTATGTGTTGATATGCACCTACATAATTAGTGTTTGTGCGAAAGATACTTATCTTCACATTTTCCAAACTCTAATCGACCCCTAACCATAGTCTAACCAACCTTAATCTGTCTGTAGCATCAGCCTTCTGTTCACCATGACACATTGTTGTGGAAAACCGCAGTGTTCTATTCTAATGCTTTCCACCAATGTTTATATATTGTGGCGCGCCCCTGGGGATGGGGGCGTGACCACTGTGACCCGGCAGCAGGAAGCGCAGATAGACACACAGACACGAGGAGTGAATTAACTCAGAACATACCTTTATTTCGGCTTTAAAATGCCCTCCACCACACCCAAAACAACTTAAATAAACATGGCCCAGTGGGGCTCTAGAGTTTATTCGTTTCTTCTTCTTTTTAGAGTCTGTGCAGCCTCAGCCCTCTCAGCTCTCCAGTGCAGTCTCTCGTGCAGTCCTCTCGAGTGAGCTCAGGCTGAGTTGATATGCCTGTCCCGGCTGATCTGCTAATCAGTCCGGACCGCAGATCAGCTGGGGACAGGCAGAACTGAGCGTGTTGGCGTGGGCGGACCAACTCCCCCGCCTCCTCACGCCACAATATATATATATATTTAAACACTCATGGCTGAAAGAGTTGGCCTGTCTGCAATTTAGAGCATTTATTAGCAGAAAATGAGAAATGGCTGAAATAACAAAAAAGATGCAGAGCTTTCAGACCTCACATAATGCAAAAAACAAGTTCATATTCATAAAGTTTTAAGAGTTCAGAAATCAATATTTGGTGGAATAACCCTGGTTTTTAATAATAGTTTTCATGCCTAATGGCATGTTCTTCTCCACCAGTCTTACACACTGCTTTTGGATAACTGTATGCCATTCCTGGTGCAAAAATTCAAGAAGTTCATCATGCTTGTGATCATCCATCTTTCTCTTGATTCTATTCTAGAGGTTTTCAATTTGGTAAAATGAAAGAAACTCATCATTTTTAGGTGGCTTCTTATTTTTTCCCAAAATTCTACACTTCCTGTGTGTCTATTGGAGCAACACAAAAAAAATCTAAACAAAAAAGGCAAATTTGACTTAATTTTAAGTAAAAATCTAAAAATGGGCTGGACTAAATGATTGGCACCTTTTCGGAATAGCAAGTTATTAACAGATGAAAGGAAGAGATAAATAGAACTGTCTGAGGATTAAGAACCAACAATGTGGACAAATATTTGTGGACAATCTCTATTTTCTAAGATCTGATGTTCCTTTAGCCAGGGGTGCACAGCATAGTCAATAAGTTTACAACCCATTGCGCTGTAGCTAATCTCCCTTGATGAAAGATTGCAACACAGTACAGTCTGGATGGTGGATAAGCAGCCCCAATCCAAAAGTTCCAAAAAAGTTCAAGCTGTCCTGCAGGCTCAGGGTGCATCAGTGTCAGTGTCTTTAGACATCTGAATTAAATTCACCGCTATGGGAGGAGATCTAGGAGGACCCCACTGTTGACACAAAGACATTAAATAGCTAGAATGCAGTTTACCAAAATGTATGAGTAAATCTACATCCTTTTGGAAACACGTTTTAGACAGATGAACCCAAGCTAAGCTTTTTGGTCTGGCACATCATTTACTGTTTACCAAATACGGAATGAGGCCTACAAAGAAATGGCTTTCTTCTTGCCTCTTTTCTATAAAGGCCAGATTTGTGGAGTGCATGACTTATAGTTGTCTTGTCAACAGATTCTTCCACCTTAGCTGTAGATCTCTGCAGTTCATCCAGAGTGATCATGGGCCTCTTTGCTGCATCTCTGATCAGTCTTTTCCCTGTTTCAGCTAAAAGTTTAGAGGGACGCCGGGTCTTGGTAGATTTGCATTGGTCTGATATTCCTTCCATTTCAATATGATCGCTTGCACAGTGCTCCTTGAGATGTTTAAGGCTTGGGAAATCTTTTTTTGTATCCAAATCTGGCTTTAAACTTCTCTACAACAGTATCTCGGACCTGCCCGGTGTGTTCCTTGGTCTTCATGATTCTCTCTGAGCTTTATACAGAACTCTGAGACTATCACAGAGCAGGAGCATTTATACAGAGACTTGATCACACACAGGTAGATTCTATTTATCATTAGCAGTCATTTAGATCAACATTGGATCATTCAGAGATCCTCACTGAACTTCTGGAGCGAGTTTGCTGCAAAAGTTTAAAATATCCCCAAAATTTCAGTCCACTTCATGATTGTGTCCCACTTGTTGTTGACTCTTCACAAAAAAAATTGAATTTCATCTTTATGTTTAAAGCCTGAAATGTGGCAAAAGGTTTAAAAAAAAGGTCAAGGAGGCTGGATACTTTTGCAAGGCACTGTATATTTTGGGGTTGTCTTGCTGCAAGAAACTGGGTGTCTTAACTGTGCACAGGAAATCATGAAATCTGAAGATTACTAAAGGATTTTGAGTTGTAATATAGAAATAAAGCTAATAAAGAAATTAAATGCTAATATATGGGTTTTGTGCCCTAGGTCATAGGTCATCCAGCAGGATATTGACGCCAAACATACTTCAAAAAGCACCCAGAAACAGATGGAAACAAAGTATTTTTTACATTGAAGATTTTTCTAAATGAAGTTTAATCACAATCAGAAACTTGCCCAATGCTCAGCACACACACACACACACACCAGTTTTAACAATGTTTCTGCAGAAAGCTGCAGGCATTAGCTAATATACTTACTGCTGCTCTAAAAGCTCCTCTAAAACACTCAGGCTTATTATCAGGACAACTTTATAACGGCTTAAAGCAGAAACTGCAAAACTGATGATTCAATAAATGTAATGAACTCTGAGCATATATTATGTGTATTTAGGGAGATTTTAGATATTAAGTATGTAGAGTTATTAAATATGCATGCTGAATAAAGTGCTGTAGCAGTAGATAAGGGGTTATGAAGGTTTCTGTGTTGCACGCTAAACTCTGAATAAACCTCTTCTCTTGTTAGGTGTTAATAACAGTATTTATTGGTGTAAGAAGATCTAAATGTCTATTTTGAAGGCCAGCAGCAGCAGCAGCATCTTCTCAGACACTGACAGCAGGATGTGTCACTGTGTCTGATAAGAGACCAGTCTGCAGAAAAGGACACTGGTGTGATATTTTCTTCCACCACAGAACAGGAAAAATATGCCACAACTTTCCACTACGCAGCAGAGGAATGAAGAAGTGTGGCCGACTGCAAACAGACACTAATGTAGGGTACAAGTGCTGCTCGTTCACAGAGCACCATGAACTTCTTCACTTCGGTTTCTTATTATTACTAATCTAGATTTTTTTTTACTGTCTACTATTAATAACATTCTGTGTATATCCTGTAGAATTGAGTATCCATTATGCATGTATGTACAGTAACTGCTATTAAGTATAAACTAGGATTCATTTAGTTTCTATTTTATGTTATCTTTTATCCATTATGAGTTGTTTTATAGCCACTATGAATTACTTATATTTGAATGTAAATTATTCAGTATCCACTACTAATAATTGCATAGCCACTGGGATTTGTTTTGTAGCCACTATGAATTATTTAGTACTGAATGTGAATTATTCAGTATTCACTATTATTTATTTCACAGCCACAATTATTTTTTATATAGCTACTATGAATTATTCACTATTGTTTTGTAGCCACTATGAATGATTCAGTATACACTGATTTATTATTATCCACTATGAAGTGTTTTATAGTGACTGTAAATTATTCAGTATCCACTGTGAATTATTTAGTATCCACTATGAATCATTTTATAGCAGCTATGAAGTGTTTTAAAGCCACTATGAATTATTCAGTATCCACTGCAAATTATTCAGTATCCACTATGAAGTGTTTTATAGCAGCTATGCATTGTTTTGAAGCCACTATGACTTATTTAGTATTCACTATGAAGTGTTTATAGCCACTATGAATTATTCAGTATCTACTATAAAGTGTTGTGTTTTTTAGCCACTATGAATTGTTTTATAGCCACTTTGACAATTCAGTATCCATTAAAAAATACTGGTTATCTATCAGTCATTTTTAAGCAACTATGTTTTGTTTAGCATCCACTATGAATTATTATTTAGTTACTATTATGAGCAATTCATTCAAGTTTAATTTATTCAGTATCCACTATGAATTATTTAGTGTGCACTGTGTGTGTCAATGATTTATTTAAGGTATAGTTTTAATTATTCAATAATTGTCCATTAATAATTATTCAGTTTAGACTCTGATTTATCCTGTATCCACTGTGAATTGTACAGTATTTACTAGTGAGTATCCACTATAAATTATGAATGACCTATAATCTATAATCAGTACCTGTTATAAAGAATTTAGTATATAATATCAATTATTTTGTATCCATCATGATATATGCAGCAACAAATATGAATAATTCAGTATACTATAATTTGTTGCATTCTGACTTTCTTTCATTTTTTTCTGTTTTGAAAAATATCTCCATCAACTCACATATATACGGAGTTGATGGAGAATTATGTTATTTTATTTTGTATTCTGTTTAATGATGATGTAAAAGTGTGCATAGCTGCCAATTGACATGCGCTATAGGTTTGTGCACTGCTACGTGTCCATGTGTGCATAACAAGCGGGGGTATATGGGTGTTGGGGATGCATCTGTTTCTTGACAATTCACTGCCATGATGGTAATGAACTTCTGACTGTTAACGTCTGCATAAATTGTTTTCAGAGAGTGGTGCAACTGTGTTTTTTTTTGCCAAGATAGCAATGAACACACCTCAGTTCCAGACCACCACGCCCCCACTGACAGAGATATGTTCACAAGCTCTATTTTGGGTTTCTGAGATTTTAGTAAAGCCAAATGTGTTCTTACCAGTTTCTCTGCCTCCGTATAGCGAGTTGTCCGACATTGCAGACTCATCACAGTCGCCCTGCAAACTGCTCTTCTGTGATGCGCCTCTTTCACCCCAGTTCATCTGCAGCAGATGCAAACACGGAAACAATCATTACACACAGTAATTAATAAACTAGAATAAAATAATGTGTTATTTAAATATATAAATATATGTATATTATATTTGCAAAGCTCTTAGGCTTTCACTCTGCCCCCACTGACTTCAAATATTCCATTTCCCACAATCCACCTTCTTTAGCTTTCTCCGCTTTTCTGGTTTTAGACCACAATAATTTATTGTCCCGACGGACAATTCTGGTTGAAACAGGAGAGTTGAGGTGCACATTGAATTCTGCCGTGATTTGGGCAGCCATGGTTTTATGTTTTTTGGATACAGTCCGGATTAGAACCCAAACATCCCTTTCAGACAGCTTCCTCTTACAGCGTCCACAGTTAATCCTGTTGGATGTGCTTCATCCTTCTTGGTGGTATGCTGACATTACCCTGGATACTGTGGCTCTTGATACATCACAAAGACTTGCTGTCTTGGTCACAGATGCGCCAGCAAGACGTGCATCAACAATTTGTCCTCTTTTGAACTCTGGTAAGTCACCCATAATGTTGTGTGCATTGCAAATTTTAAGCAAAACTGTGCTCTTACCCTGCTAATTGAACCTTCACACTCTGCTCTTACTGGTGCAATGTGCAATTAATGAAGATTGGCCACCAGGCTGCTCCAATTTAGCCATGAAACCTCCCACACTACAATGACAGGTGTTTCAGTTTCATTGTCCAACACGGTCTGTCTGTCTGTCTATCTATTTTTGTTTAGTTTCATTCTTTCCTCTTTTGGGTTTGGTCGCATGTTTTGTTCTGTTATTTTGGGTCTGACCTTCTGCTTATGTATTTCAGTTTTGCCTCTGTCTCGCCCATGTCTGGTTTGTATGCCCACAGTTCCCTATTATGGGGGATACCTGGTTGTTTACCGCCTGATACAAGCTTTATTTAACCTTTCACTCTTTTTTTTTATCTGTGGGCGTCTGATTAGATCATCAAACCTGATTGTTTATTATTCAGTCTCTGCTGTGAATTATTCAGTTAATTATTTATTATCCAGGATGTTTCAGAGACTAATATGTGTTTTAAGTGATCCAGTGTGAATTATTCAAAATGTACAATTAAATATTTACTATCTACTTTAATTTAACCAGTATCTACAATGAATAATTCAGGATGTACTTTGAGTTATTAAGTAACTATTAATTTAGTAATTCAAAGTAATAGTAAATAGTAATTTAAAATCCCACAATTACAATTTTAAGAATAAAAATGAAAAAGTGTATGTTGCAAATTCAAAAGAGAAATATATATATATATTTATTTATATATATATATATATATATATATATATATATATATATATATATATATATATATATATATATATTCTCTTTTAAAAAATAAAGTATACAATTATATTAAAAAAAAATAAAAAAAATATAAAAAAATTATATAATTGTTTACTTTATTATTCTTTGCAGTTATTTAAAACTTATTACAGTTTGGATTTTGCCAGTCTTTGCTTTCACTTTTGAGGGTTTTTTTTGTTGTTGTTGTTGTCTTTTTTCTTTTGATTCTTAAAGTTTTCTTTGTTGATTTTTATTTTTTTTGGCATAAAACATTTGGCACAAAATAACCTAATAAATAGTAGTTATATTATACTATAATAAACAGCATGCCAGTAAGATTTCCTCACAGTCCCAATCACTGCACTGTATTGACTCTAAATAATGTAAAATACAAAACTGTCAAATTTGCACATTCACGTTATTCATGCTTAGTCATCGTAGCTTCAGAGAGGAGAGGAATCAGGAAGAGTAAGCTGAAGTTATGGGTTCCATGTAAGTATGTTCTCACATGACCTGCCTGAGAGGAAGAGAATTCGGAGAAGTACAGAGCAGTGTGTGTTAAAACCATGAAACCAGCTGCAAACAATCCCGCCACATCGTTACTCAATCTCCACCTCTTGCTTTAAACAGGAACTACTGCCTCGTAATAGCGCTTCATTTTGTTGTGCTACGTTTTGTTGTGCTTCAACATGTTTCTTGTTTTAAGATCTGTATAAAGATAATATAATTAGGGTTTACAGCTTAAACAGTGAAGGAACTGTACTGTGTGATAATAAGTGTTTAGTTTAGTGTTGTTAGTGTTAAGTTTCGTGTTTGTTGGTGCATGTTCTATTCCACACAATGAAACTGATCATAGTGTAGCTTTCTGTGAGATACCATGTTTTTCCGCGTTTGCGCTTGTTGGATGCACTGTATTTTTCTGTTCAGAGCATTTGCTGTATTAAGATGGGTAAGGTTCAATAAATCTGTGTATGGAGGCTCTATGGTCAACACCAAGAGCAACATTTTGTTGCCATGCATTACATGTCCATTACATAACATTACATTACCTAGCATTCAGTTAATGGATGCTTTTATCCAAATCAACTTACAAATAATGACGTACATTAGCAATACAGGATATAGTAGTTCAAGGCAAAAACTTTTTTTGACAGGGCCTAATCGGAGGCCAAGTAGAAGTATTGGGATAGAAAAGGAAAGAAGGGGGAGCAGAGAATGAGGTTCGAAGTAGTTAGTGTGTTAGAGGTGTTAGGAGAGTAGGTGCTCTTTGAAGAGCTCTGTCTTCAGGAGTTTATTAAAGATAGCGAGAGATTCTCCTGATCTGGTAGTAGAAGGTAGTTTGTTCCACCTTTGGGGAACTCTGTATGAGAACAGTCTGGATTGCTTTGTGTGAATGTTTGTTAAAGCTAAGTGACGTTCACTGAAGGAAGCGCAGCAGCCGGAAGGTAACAGGCTACGTTCACATTATCAGGTTGAAGCGACTAAAATCGGATTTTTTAATGGCTGTGTGAACGTTCCAAATCTGATTTTTTCTAATCAGGTCTGAGCCACTTGCATTTGTGGTCCTAAATAAGATACTTTTTGCTTTTACGCATGTGCTACGTGCTTCTCTCTCGTACCCACACATCTCTTGGTGCAGCTGTGCAGCTATAGCTGCAAAAACAGCAAAAGCAAACCACCTGGCTTTTTTTCACCTCCTCGACCTGAGCATGTACTTCAGACCAGTTATTTACTCTCCACTCCAGAAAAAGATGCTACACATATGAGCTGCTAAAGAATACATTTCCCTTATTAATCAAGCCAAATCCAATCTGAGCAAACAATTAGATTTTTTAATTGTGGCTTGTAATGTAAACATAGTCATATACCTTTAGGGGTAAGTGCATGTAGGAGGGAACCTGCTCAGTTATAATCTTGTACGCAATTGTAAGGGCTTTGAATTTAATGTGAGCAGCAACCGGTAGCCAGTGGAGCCTATGTCCAGAAAGCCTGGTGTCATGGTGCTCACAGTTTTGTAAAATGCAAGGTCACCTAGGTTCTTCATTACAGGCCAATGTTATGTTAATGAGTTCCTATTTTTTTCTGGCTCTAACTTTTTTAAAAGAAGACTCCAGTTAAATATTCCAGCAGTACAATGCTTGTCCACATACTGCTGCCATCTTGCGTTGAAGAAACAGACACTGTAGTAGGGCAAACTCTATCATCAGACCTATCCCCAATTACAAATATACAAAAAAAAGAAGAAAAAAAAACTACTACAAAACATGAAGAAATATTCAAGCTGCATGGTGAATGATAAATTATTGTAGCTAAGTAAATATAACTGTAATATGAAATAAGAGATTCTTTAATGAATTCTTAAGCATTGTGCTTTAACCAAACATAGCATGGCATCTCGATTAAATATTTCTCTGTGTGGTTTTAGCACATCTATTCTATCTTTAAACAATTTAAGAAGTGTTGCTTTCGCACCCATCCTTTACACAGCAGATGCTCTACATGTTCTTCTGTTACGTGTTCATTTCAAACATGCTCTTCGTGCACTCCGAACTACAGGCCAGACTAAAATAATTATCACTACTTTATTTTATAAATGTGATAAAAATGTCTGTTGATTAGAATAGTAAAGTTAATAGAAGATTCAAAGGTTATGAAGACAGAATAATCCTACTTTTGTTGTTTTTGTTTTGTTTTGTTTTGTAGAAATAAAATTGGTCAGCAACAATCAGCCATTGAATCCAAACAATCAGCAGCCATGGGTTACTCTAAGCATTAACAATCAGTAGTCCTGGACTAATCCAAGCAGCAACAGTCAACCACTGGATCCAACAGTCAGCAGCCATGGGTTCCTTTAGCTAATAACTATCAGCAACACTGGATTCCTCCAAGCTGCAACAATCAACCATTGGATCCAACAATCAGCAGCCATGGGTTCCTCTAAGCATTAATGATCAGCATCCCTGGATTCCTCCAAGCAGCATCAATCAGCCATTGAATCCAACAATCAGCAGCCATGGGTTCCTTTAGCTAATAACAATCAGCAACACTGGATTCCTCCAAGCAGCAAAAATCAACCACTGGATCCAACAATCAGCAGCCATTGGTTCCTCTAAGCATTAACAATCAGTATCCCTGGATTCCTCCAAGCAGCATCAATCAGACATTGAATCCAACAATCAGCAGCCATGGCTTCCTTTAGCTAATAACAATCAGCAACACTGGATTCCTCCAAGCAGCAACAATCAACCACTGGATTTAACAATCAGCAGCCATGAACTCCTCTAAGATGTAGTAAAATGAACTTTGAATCTATAAAATAAACTATAATTGAAGATTAATTAGTAATTAACTCTTAATTAGATCCAGTGAAAAATAAAATGCAGTGATACTGCATTAAAATAAGGACAAACTATATGGGTGGATTAAAACCTCCCGTCTCTACTGTAAACATAACCCTAAACCAGCCCCAAACACAAATTTAACCTGTGACCTCAGGTCCGCTGACCACTGAAGACCAGTGAGGACCACAGAAGATCACTAAAGACGACACAGGACCAAAAAATGACCACAGAAGGCCACTGAAGACCAATGACAATATCAGAAGACCACTGAAGACCACTAAAGCTGTACCTAGTACCAGTGCTGTATGGCCAGGCAATCTTATCCAATGTAAATGTTACTCCAATGTTAAGCTGAGCTTAGCTGGCATTGCCATGTGGGTCAGCCAGACCACTGAGGACAACAGAAGACCACCAAAGGCCACTGAAGACCACAGATGACCACAAAAGACCACTGAAAACAACAGAAGATCGCGAAAGTCACACTTTACCTAAAATTGTGTCCATGTTAGGAACTCCAGGCTAAGCTTAATAAATGTTCCAAACCTGAATTAAATTTTTTAATGAAAATTTAATTATACTATTATACTGTATGATATCTTGTAGGCATGAAAGTTAGTTTTTTTGAGTTGTTGTGAATTTTGTTTATTTTTCGACCTGTTAATGATATCAAAATTCAAAGAATCCAGAAATATTCAGGACGGAAAGGTTTGTAGGCCAAACGTGTGAAGTTTAACACATGCGTGTGAGGTAGCAGATACAGTATGTTCTACCACAGAACATGTAATATTCAAACAGTCTGCCATTCCTGTTTTGTTTGTTAGACCATTGAAAACTCTATAACTACTTCTGGCCCAGATCTGCACACAGCAGCACACCCCACAAGCTACGCATTACTGATCATGCAGAAATAGGTGTGGTGGTCTATTTCTGTGTGTCTGTGTACTAAAGCATCACAGAGGAGGTTGTGCAATAAAAGGAGGGTGATGTGAATGACCTGAATAAAGTCATTAAAAGACTCCAACAGCTGGAAAGTTCACAGTCTGGACGTTCACGGCAGGAAGGTCATTTGGTAAAACCTACAGTATGTAGTTGTATGTGTCTGTTTTCTATTTTTGCACCAGTATGTGTCTGTTTACTGTATTTTATCAATGTGGAAATGATGTGCGTATGTTTGATATTAAATATTATCAAGCATCTGATGCAACACTGAAAATATTTTTATAAAATCACACAAAAGACTGAATAGCAGTTTTGAACAATGCAACCAGTTGCCAAACATACACTACCGAAAAAAGTTTTTGAACTGTTAGAACAGCCTTATTTTTTTTAGCTGTTTAGTACCAGTGCTGTATGGCTCAGACAATTTTATCCAATGTTAAGCTGAGCTAAAAGCGCTTCTATAAGAGTCTTTTGAAGGTGTGTAGGAAACAGTACTCATCACTCTTTTGCATCATCTTTAATTTTTCTACAGAGAAAAATCTATTTTTAATAGTTTCAGAGTTTTCTGTATTTTTTTGTGTATTTTTCTAGTTATTATGATGAAAGTGTGAAAGTTCTGTGTGTCGCATAAATGCTGCAGTAGAGAGTTTGGTTATGACTTGGCCAATGACTTGTTTGTTAAAAATCACCCCCTTTTTCAAAAAAAAATAAATTCTTTTTGTATATATATAGATTTTTACAACTTACAATTTTATATAGCAATATAAATTTTCTCTTTTAATATTAAAATGTATTTTCAGTTTTTAGCAGTGATGGGAGTAGCGGCATTTGAATTAAACTTTTTTCAGTAACGAGAAATCTAACTAATTACTCTGACTGTAACTATAACGCCGTTACCATTTCCGACACCCCGTTACTGCACGTTACTTTAGCCACCCAATTAACCCAATTAAATTTTTTACTTTGCGCATACAGACAAAGGTGCAAGTGGTAAGGTAACGCAATAGTAACGCAATACTTACTTTTACTGGTAATTAGTTACTTTTATAGTGGAGTAACTCAGTTAGTAACTTTTTTGGAGAAGTAACTAGTAACTATAACTAATTACTTTTTCAAAGTAACGTGCCCAACACTGGTTTTTAGTTCATTTGTTTTTCTTAAAGACCCTGGCAATTTACTGCATAATTTTGTACACTGGATTTTGTACCATTTCTGGTCATTGACTGGATCTGAAGAGCTCAAATGGCAAAAATAAAGGCAAAAAATTGGGCGTTCTAAACTTTTTACCAGTATTGTATGTATACACACCCTTGACGTTGACATGGACGAATGACAAGCCACCTATCTACCAGAGGTCAGTTCAGAGTCACAAGTTTCACTTAGGAACTCACAGGGGAGCTCCCAGCATGCTTTGCAAACATCCTTTTTGTGTTGGAGCTATTTTGTTTCTTGGGGTTTTTTTTTCATGTGAATTTGTTAGTGCCTTGTGTTTTGTGTGTGTGGTTCTATGTACAGTATAATCATTGTCTGTGTGGGGTTTGTTTAGGGTTAGTTTAGGGTGGAGGGTAGATAAGAGTCTCCACCAGTAGAGCCACCATTTTGGAGAGAACGTCTGCTCATTGGAACCTCAATGCTAGAGGTCTTCATAACCCTCAGGCCAATGTTACAAGAGTCCTATTATATTGACAATTCTGAATTCCAGAGAGAAGACAAGCTGCATTTGGGCATTTGCACATCTGTGTTGGTGCAACAGGTGCAAATTTTAGATTTTGGGGTGGAGGGTGGATAAGAGTCTCCACCAGAGGAGCCATCCTTTTAATAGAGAACTTCTGCTCATTGGCTACTCAATGCTAGATGTCCTCATAACCCTCTAGCCCATGTTACTAGAGTTTTATTCTATTGAAGATACTAAACTCCAGCGATAAGACAAGCTGCAATTGGGTTTTTCTGAGTATTTCTGAGTTTAGGATGGAGGGTGGATAAGAGTCTTACTACAAAAAGACTAAAACAGACAGTAAATAGTGGTGTAAAGTCCTTTTTTTTATCTTTTCCAATGAAACGGATGTTTTGTTCCCTCCGTATCCGTAAGCTTTCAGAGAACATGATACAGATACAGATCCAATAAACGCAGAGTACGGACAGAAGGCTCAGTTCACATCCATATTCATATGTAACCTTGAGCAAAAATTTGCCTTAAGAAAGCTCTCAAAACACACCACAAAAACATCTTTACCACATCACTTCTTAAAAACCACAGTGGAAACATTTGCTAGCCTTGCTTCCATTATTTTGACCTCTTTTACTTTAAATAAAAGCTCACTGCAGTCCACCTTAAATGGCTCAGACATTACACCCACCAGAATTAAACTGAGACATCGTTTTAAGGTGGAGCTTCAGTTTAATCATTTTTCATTTGTGGAGCCAAAGCAACGTAACTAATTTTAGAACTGCAGCCACACCCGTGCTAAAAGTAACCATTATTGAAGGAACTAGAAGAACCAACAGTTGCATTCAAGAGTTTGAGGAGTCCAGGTCAAATTTAGTAAAGAAATAGAAATTATGGCATAAATGCTGTGAAAAATGTCAGGATTCAATATTTTTTATTATTTTTTTATATATATAATTTTAACAGCACCAATCTAAGCGTACATTCTAGAATCTTTACGTTATGTCATATTTACAGTATATACTTTTACAATGCTCCTTTAAAAGCATTCATTAAAAATGTATTTAATCAGGGTTTGTAAAATACACTTCCTCTTTTCTGTTGGCTCCTGCATTGTTGTCTTTCCCTCCTTCCTTTCCTTATCAGTTCTTTTAAAAACATTTTCACCCAAAAAAAAAATATATATATATATATTATCGACTCTCTTGTGTCATAATTTGCTTTCACTCAGTTGTTAACACATAAGAAGTTAAGTTTATGTTCTGTAGAAGTCATAACATGTTAAGTTTATTTATTCACACAACAATCTTTATTTATCATAACTACTTGGGACTCATCCTGTATATTCACACTTCTGGACACTACACTACTCACTGCTGATACCTGCTATCTCTTACACTTAATTCAATTTAATTCATTTTGTATTACTGCACTACCTCATATGTACGTATGATTACTTCCACACTTTGTATAGCTTTTGTATTTCTATATTTATGTATATATTGCTCAAGTCTCAGTTTAGAATCTATCTATCTAATTATTTTAAGCATTGAAGGTTTAAAGAATGTAGTTTTGACAACATTATACAAAATTGTTGTACAACAGTACAGTAAGCTCACGTAACATGGTTCATTCTTTATATATTTTATATATATTTAAGCAATAATACACTTGAGGTTCATGTGTAATGCTTATTATTTATAGCACAAACTTCAGGTGTATTATTGCGATTATACCACAGTTCCATTATCACTGTTTATTAAAAGGTTTAGAGTTAAAGAGGACAAGAAAATACACTCTGTTTGGTTATAACACTAAATAGAGTTAAAACAGTTCCATTGCTGCTCTGTTTGTAGCTGCGCTGTTTGGCTTGTAAGCGCTGCATTGTTGCTAGTTTACCTGTATGTGGTGGAATAATAAATAGAGAGCTTACAGTGCATTACAATGCATTACAGTGCATTACTGGCTGATAATGGCACTCATAGAAAGCCTCTCAGCCAATCACATTGCAGGGTTGGAAGTAACTGTGGTATTAATTATAATAAGTAAAGAATAAGCAGTAAAAGCAAGGATTTTGTATTTTAAAAAATGAGTAGCACCAGGCAAAGGAACAGTAAACCTCTCAGCAACCAACAATGTAGCCTATAACTGTATATTTCTTATAGGCTGCATGTCTAATATGCAATTATATACATATATAAATATATATATATATTGCAGGATTGCCAGGAGCCAACAAAAAAACAACTCTGATTCAAGTTTTTCTTTTTACGTACTGATCTACAAGTACACTAATAAAAAAAATGATAATGCTAGTTCCTCTGATTGACACATGGTTCTGGTACGTTCAGTTTGAAGAGCTTCTGCTCTTCAGAAGCACGTGCCTTCATGTGTCAGTGTGACATTTATAACACCAAAAAACATGTTGCTGCAGCAGAAGCCAACTCATACTCACAGGAAATGCTATTTCACACAGTTTCTGCATCCAGTCATCCACTTCTGCCATTTCCACAGCGAACACAAAGATCTTCTCTGTGGTCTCCACCAGGAAGGCCTTGCAGTCCTTTGGGCATCCGTCAACGTTAGCGTCCGACACGCGGATACAGTCGCTTAGCTTTATGACCTGGAATGATACAGTTTACATGCATTAACTCTTTGATTCTTTAAAAAGACAATCCAAGCCATTAGTCATTATATTAAAACCACCTGCTCACTATACCATGCTTAGACCATTGTTGTGCTGCCAAAACAGTCCTGACTCATTGAGGCATGGACTCTACAAGACCTCTGAAGGTGTCCTGTTGAATATGGCACCAATACATTAACAGTAGATACTTTGAGTATCATGTAGATGTGAGGTAAGGGGTCTCTATGAGCATCAGTGAGCCTTGGGCACCAATGACCAATGTCTATGGTTCATTGGTTGGCCTTCCTTGGAGCACTTTTCGTCGATACTGACACTCCACAGGACCTGCATGATGGTTTGGAGATTCTCTGACCCAGTTGTCTGTTTTTGAATGTTGTGACTGATCATTAATTATTTAATAAGTCAATAGGCAACATTTGTATAGAAAACTAGTAACACCGAAAGAACTGCTTGAATGCATAGAAAAACCTCTTGTATTTCTGCTAGAGTCAACTGTCAGTTCACAAGGTAACACCTCACAACGTATACAGGTATAGGCAGTGTTCCCAAGCCATCAACTGAGGTAAGATCTCATGGTCCAACAAATTGTGCTTTCCCATGAATATTGGCAACGATTTAAGCATTCGGCTGGTTGGTTGGTTGGTTGGTTGGATGGATGGTTGCATGGATGGATGGATGGATGGAAATATAGATACTGCTTTAACCAAAGAACCTTTAAAGAAATATAAGAGTGAAAGGCCCTGCTTGTTGTTTATTTACTCACTTTTTTGTTCTCCTGCTTGCCTTTGGATTTCTCCAGCGTGTTGCTCCCACCATCGAAAAACTCCAGCCGTGAGATGGAGCATGTGCTCTCTCGGAAGAGGATAGACCAGACCTTCTTCCATTTCTGCAGAAAAAGAAAAGAATAGTCAGTAAAGAAATTAAATAAAAAAGACAATAAAAATGGCTAACTCTTACTATTTTAATAGTAAGTAAGTGAGATATTCTTGTATATAGACAGCCACAAGATAAGATAAGAAGTTTAAATCTCTTTTCATATCCGAACAAAACCTCTAATTGCAACTGATATATCCCTAAATCAATCAATATAAAATTCAAAAATTGGAAACTTAATTAAATTAAGACTTTCTGAATCAGAATCCAATCAGGAAATCAGTGAAAATATCCAGCCCAATTGTATAGTACATGTCACATTCTATTCCATTTAAGAGCCAGGTGGACTCAGACTTTGGCAGATTGCTATTTCAGGGGCACAGCTACTGTACCTGAACGTGTCTATCAGCAGCTTCTCAACAGAGGAAACTGACCTGCTCTTCACAATAATTTTTTTTATTGTTTATTTATTGTAGAGTTTGCATAGCTGCCAACAGGCATGCACTATGGGTTTGTGCACTGCAGCTTATCTTTTTGTGTGTAACAAACAAGGAGCGCCTGTTGGCATCTGCCTGGGTTGTATTCAGTCAGTAGCGCACCTGCATTTTCCATTGCCAAAATAGCAATACACCAGAAATTTACCTTAATACACCTTATTTCTAGGTCAACACGCCTCGCAACGTGCTTTGCTTAGGGTGTAAGATAGTGCCCTATGTTTAGTTTAAGGTTGTTTCTCATTCTGTGGGCCATGAAGAACTCTCTAGTGGTCCACAGGCCCATTCTCAGAGAGAGGCAGTAGTTCATAATGTGATCTTATCAGGATTTTACAGGATCTTCTACACTGAGTAAAAAAAAAAAAAAAAAAAAAAAAAACACCTATAATGCTTTACCAATGAACACATAATGTCTTTCACACTGAGTACGAAACTGATGGACTGCAATGCTTTGATTCTATATAAAGAGCAGCACAGTGATTATTAAAATGCAAAGATTAAAGAAAACATATGACAGAGCAGAGCTGAAAGGCCACAAATAACTGCGAACTGTAGCTTCCCTCACTAATGATCAATAGTGTGGAGGTGTGAAATGAAAAAGAACAGAAAAAACAGACAATAAGGCCTTTAAGTGTCTAACCCTGTTTAACAGAGTACAGAAATAAAAAAATGTCTCAGACAGTGTGAGGGTTCCACTATGTAAAAAATCGTATATATGTTTGTACAGTACAAGTAAAAAATCATCCGTGTTATTTTGATTAACTTTGAATGAACATCCTTAGAAACTCACAAATTAACTTAAATTAAACATCATCAGTTTCAGAAAACATGGCCATTGCCACCTGATGCAATCATCTACCCAAGCTAATCAGAAATGGAGAAGTTTTTTGGACCATGATTCTTGAATTGTTAGTGTTAGCACTTGAGAAATAAATATTATTTTTTCTTTTGGACCGTTATTTTTGCTAGGTTGAGAACCCATGATTTAGTCCAAATCAATGGGGACATTTTGAAGCACACAACTAATGTTGCTGCTCACTTAGGATGTTTTCAAACCAGCACTTTTTAGTCTGGTTAAAACAGGATCTGGTTCATTTGAACCGTTAGGGCAGTTCGATTGAGCAGGTGTGGATCAAGACAACTGGACCAGCTAATGGAGGTGATCTGGGTCTGGTGGTTTGCTTAGGGTAGGAGCGTGATCCGGTCTCGATCCGACCGAGATATCAAATATACTCCTTTTATTTAAGCTAAACTGCTGATGCTTTTTAATGATATCTTTTACCATTGCAAAAAAAAATATTTCTACTTAACTGGAAAAAACAGAACAAAAAATTATATAAATCACGGCTTACAGATCATTGTTACCTGGGGAGAAGGACTGCAAATTTAGAAACGCTAATTACCACAGCTATAAACAAATGCTGTCTCTACTGCTCCATGCTGTTTTCACTCTGTCTGTGCAGCGTTCACTGCGTTTACTACGTGTACATGTACACTGCATGTCCCATTGAAAACATTGTGTTCAAAAGCGACGGCAAATTTAAAACTATTAAAAAAAAAACACTTTTTGTTCCCTAAAGAAGCTTTCTGTTGAGTGTCCTTAACTCTATATGATTGGGTTTGTTGAGTTGTCAGTGTTAGCACTTGAGAAATAAATCATTTTGATTCATTGTGGACCATTACTGACTCCAGTTATTAACAGATAAGGTGTTTGGCCAAATCATTGGGGGAATATTGAAGCACACAATAAGTGGTGCTCCAGTGTTCCATCTCAGACATATCACTTTTCTGCACACTAAACACTCCAGTATTGTCCAGAGTAGACAGATTTAGTGTTTACCCATTGCTTTAACTGTGAATATTGAAGTCTAGCATTATAAAGCACTTTATGCAATGGGTACAACTGAACTGAAAGCTCTTTAGCTCAAACTGTGCAACATATTTAAGTTAAATAAATAAGTTATTTAAAAGTATTTAAGGTAACCAAATGTATTATACAGTTTTTAATAAGTTCTTGAGATGAGAAACCATATACCAACCATTTCTCACAAGACCGTTGTGAGAAATGTATAATTTTTTTTATTTTCTTTTGTATAATTATAATTGCATTAAAAATGAAATGTGGCACTTTAAATAAAATAACTCCCAAAAGCACAAAAACAGTGACGTGAACAGAAAATGAAGATAAGGTTCTCCTCAATTATCAAGAGTGTCTTGAATACTCTAATCAGAAAACATTCTACAGTACACAGAACTGACCAAACCAGCTACAAGACACTTTTCTAGTACATGAAGAGTCATTTAACCAGTCAACAAATTAATTAATTAAAGCATGCATTCAATTGCCATGGTTCTATCAGCTCTTAAATCATTTGGTTTGCTTAAGTGTGCAAGAAGTTCTCCATCCCAAAGAAAAACCCTTTCTTTAACCAAGCCAAGACCAAGCCAAGTTTATTGAGTCTGCTGTAACATGTTTAACATTATCGACAGTCATATATCAATCCAGCCTGACAGTGCAACATCTGAACATCTAGATCATCTAACCTCCTCCAACGTTCTCCTGCAAAGTTCACACTGATCTGAACTGGTCTTACCTTCCCAAACCTCTGCTGCTGCAGATACAGCAAGCCCTGTTTTCGGATGTCCTCCTCCATGTCTGTGTTTCTCTGCGTTCTCTCTGAAGCAACTCCAGCCTGTAGCTTCCTTCATCTGCTATAACACCTCTTTCCTCTTGTGTTTGCGTGTGACGTACGCAACCGCTCCAAGTTCCGCCATTTCTACATCCTGTATCACCCAGCGCTTCTGCTGAGCAATGCGTACACACGTACAGAGTGTGTGTGTGTACTTGTTTTCCTGTATTTTGAAGACATACATGTGATGTTACTATGGTTTAAATGTTCGTCTTGTGTAGTAAATTGGTTTGGGGAGAGTTTATGTAATTTTAGCTGATTTCTAATTATTTTGATGGAATTTAAAATCTAAAAGACTAACCTGCATCTACTTTTTTTGCATCATCCTTCTCTTTGAAGGCCTCACTCACTTCAACAGTCGAAAGAGCACACCAAACCCTAAATGTGTGATAAATGGTTTTATATATGGTTTAGATACAACAGGCTCCTCCAGTATCTTTTTAAACTCTCATAATCATCAGATTTAACAGCTTTAATTCTGCTTTATAACAGTAGAATGTAGTTTATTGGAGTTCATTATCCACACAGAACTATATTGAGGAACTAAACACTGAACTTTGAAACTGATGTTTGGGCAATGTTTATGAGTTTGGACAGACACACAGTTGTTTTTCATACATATCAGGAAGTGAAGTCATAAACATATGACTATGGTTTTAATTTTGAAATAAAGTTAGCTAATTACAACATAAATTACAAAAACTAAAAAACAGCTGCTTTTGTAGGCAATAGGACAGCATATAATCATATTCAAATTAATAAAAATATTAATTTACAATAAGGGACTCAATTAACAGTACTTATCACAGTAATAAAATATTGTTAAATGGTTAAACACAGTAGTGTCTGTTAATAATTAGGTAAGGCATTCTGCATTTTGTAATTACTGTTATTTAATTTAACGTTAATTGTGAAGTGTTACCAATAACCCTAAATATCAGTTCTAAGGCTGTCAGATCTCCCTGACTTCACCGATCACAAGATGCTACGGCATTCCCAGTCTCCATGCTACTAATTGGCTCCACCTGTCTTTTCTAGTATATATACCCCTCTGTTATTGCTGAGTATTGAATCTAGTTTTCCTAGCTCTTCTACGACGCATTCTGTTGTTTTTGTCTATTTGTTACCAATCCCTTTTTGTATCTCCATTTACTTTCTTTGGCCTTGCCCAATCTATTCAGTATCTGTTGCCTGTCCCTCACTACTCTTGTAAGCCTAGTCCCTTTTGTAATAAACTCATTTTCATTTTGATCTGCGAGTCTCTGTCCTTAGTGATACTAAACAGTAACGCTACATCTTTGTAAAGGAACCCCTGATTATAACTTTGATTCTTTTTATTCAGGAAAATGCTGTTAATTTTTTTTTTTACTTTTTTTTTTTTTTACTTTTTTTTACTTTTTAATTTAACTTTTTTCTTAGTGAGACATGTTTTATCCCAATTCTCAAGAATCACTGATTATTATTCTTCATGAATCCCACAACGTTTGCTCATCTCCTGTCTTCAAACTTCAGTCACTTTGGATAATTTATTTTTGTGAATTTAGTGATTGTTATTTATGTTTGTTCTGTATGGGCACAGTATTATCTGTAACTTTGTTAAATGTTTTATTTTCTGCTGCTTTTGACCACAATGCTGCACAGCAATCTAGATTAAATAGTACTAAGAATTACATTACTATTTGTAATGTTTTCTGTGTCGGTGTGTCTTTGGTATTGCATTGGGCGGCTGGAAATGCGCAAAAGGCCTGTATTAATTCTCTTAATTAACCATGGGTGTGTTTTGGGCGTAACGTGAAATAAACCAATCAGTGTGCCAGTAGTCATTCCCTTTAAGAGACAGATGCGCTTTGACTTTGGTGCGTTGATATCTTAACAGCACTGCGCTGCACTTTTTCCTCAGACGAGGAAACTGACCTGGGTGCTCAGACTGTACGATAGGGCCCCAAATCTTTTCCATTTTTTGTTACAACGGTCTTAATTTGTTTTCTCATTTATTGTCTATTATGCCAATTTATGCTAATGTATTATCTATTATGCCTATCTAATGTCTATTACAACACCCAATAGATTCTTCATCTATATTTAACATGAACTCACATTAGGTAGTTCCCCAAATGATTGACACCCAATTATAATAGTTTTTGTTTTTGGTATATTTAGCACTCTTTGAATGTCACTGATCCATTTGGTACTAACTTTAGTTCTTCCTTTAAACTATTAACTGCATCAGATGATGCATTTAGAGAAGTATCATCTGCGTACATCTGCAGCCTGTCTTTATTCAACATTATCAGCGGGTCATTGTATACGTATATGTAAATTAAGATGCATAATGGGCTGAGATAAGCTAGCTCCAACTAGCTTTCTTTCTTCTGATTCTTTTAACCAGTCATCATTCATTTGAATACATGCAGTGCTTTTTGATTGTCCTCTCCTACAGTATGCAATATAGATTATATAAATAGATTGACTGAAAGCAAACTTACAGATATATTATTTGGTCCATTTAAGGCACATTTGCTGTCTTTAGGTAGTGGGATCACTTTTTGCTTCGTTCTGCAGTAATGGGTATATACACTTCTCTATACTTAGTTGAAAAACATAGCAAACTGGTTTAGTTTAGTGTTTTACAGCAACTTTTTACATTTTCCCATCTAAATTGTCATCAATTCCATATGTTCTTTCATTTTGTATCATTCTTATAAGCTTTTTAACCTTTTCCTCACTTACATGTCATTTTGTTTTTCTTCTTTTCTTCTTTTTGTAGAATTTACAGTTCCTAACTTTCATAATTGTTTTTTTTTTATTCTGTTGAGAAGTCTATTGCTATCTTACACACTGTCAACAGCTTACTTTCACTACTTACATCTGTGTCGTTTAAGTAGCAACAGTGCTTGTGAATATATGTATATTGCTATCTTGGCGACTCTACCTCACTTTTTTTTTTTTTTTTTTTTTAAATTTGCAGTTTCTCTCGTTCATAATACGTTTCTTTATTTCTTTATTCTGTTAAGATGCTCATTCTTATCTTACACCCCGTCAGCAGATTAATTTGTACGTCTTGTGTCTACTCCATTTAAATAGCAACAAAGCTTGTGAATATATTTACACTAACGGGTGTGTGTTAAGCTAAATTTCTGAGCTATTGCTATATTGGCAATAGAAAACAAAGGTGCAACACTAATTGATTTGAACCCTGACAACGATCAACCATCAGATGTTCATTACTATCTTGGCAATGCAGCTTTCTGACCTTGTTCTTACCTACATGTTTTCATTACCAGTTTTCATATATGGTTTCTTTATTCTGTTAAAATGCTCTATTTTCATGCCTTGCATCTGCATTGTTAAAATAGCAACAGAGTTTACAAATATATCTGCGTTGAGTAGGCGTAGTGTGGAAGTGAAGTGCGTTCGGGTAAATTTCTAATGTATTGCTCGTGTATTGCTAACTTGGCAATGGAAAACACAGGTGCGCCACTAATTTATTTGAACCCTGACAACAGTCAACTGTCAGATGTTCATGCTTTCTTCCCCATCTTTTAACCTCTTCCTCAATTACATGTCTGTTTCTGTTTTTTGACAAATTTACAGTTTCTCTCTTTCATAATTAGTTTATTTATTCTGTTGAAATGCTCATCGCTATCCTACACACCATCACCAGTTTATTTTTACGGACAGAATTAAGAATAATGTAACATTGCTGTCCCCGTAAATGTCCTGCTCGCACACCTTCACAGCGTGAACATGCAGGTCAGTTTTTACTCTGCTGAGAACTGCAGAAGCTCTGCGCCTTTAAAATACCAATTCACCAAAGTCAGAGCATACCTGGCTCTTAAAGGGAATAGTAAGTAACACACTGACTGGTTTATTGCACATTACACCCAAAACACACCCGTGATTACTTAAGAGAATCAGTACATGTCTTCTGCGTGTTTCCAGCCACGCAAGCTGTACTTTTCCCGTTGTTACGATAGCAAAGACACAATGACGCACTCTAAACCAAGCTTACGGATCGCTAAAATAGGTCACTGAATGTATATTGTGCCCCTCTGTTGTGCATACTGACTGTTATTTAATTGTTCCTGCTTGGTTAAAACTTGTGTAGTGGTCAGACGGCTATATCTGTTTCAGCCAAGTTCTATTTTTGTATCTGAGGTGTGAGCAGGCTGTTTCTGTGGTCAGCTGCAGATCTCACTTCCTCTTCTTTAACGTGAAGTTTCCATCATGACACAAATTCACACTGGTACAGACACAGCAGTGTACCAGTGAGACACGTAGGAAGAAATTAGCAGTGTTGGACAGTACGGAATTAATGTGTTACTGTACTACAGTAGTTGTTTTACTAATATATACAGAGGTGGAAAAAGTACTGAACAATTGTAATTAAGTAAAAGTACCTTTACTTTGCTAAGATTCTACTCAAGTAAAAGTACCCATCTAAAAATCTACTCGAGTAAAAGTAAAAAAGTACTCAATTTTAAATGTACTTTGAGTAAAAGTTACATAGTTAGTAAAAACAAATCATAAATTAAATTATTTTTAATGAACTATTATTCCACATAATAATTTGGACTTTTCAGGCAGTATTTGTTCAGACCACCCCATAAAACATTTTCAATAACAAGTGCTATAGGTTTCTATGATCCATTTTTTTCTTTACTGTTAAAAAGTTATGGTCATAAAGGTGACTATAAACTGTATTTTTATAGTTTTACAGTTCATTGTTATTTTTTTAATTGCCATTGCTATGCTTTAACTCCTATTTACATGTTTTGTTTTGTTTTTTTAAATTATAAAATACTTACCACCACATGCTTTCGTTTGATGTGGAAGTTTTGAAAGCTAACAGCTCTGTCCGGCGGGGCACATTTTGTATTGCATGAGGATGTTATTGCCTCGTTATTCCATGCGTGAGCATCCGTGCCAATTTTTTATTTTCTTAATTCAGACAATTGGTTTTTTTTCACAGCATTTTATTTTTTCCTCAGTAACGGGGAGTTTTCCATTGTAGCAAAGTAAATTACTTGTGTCAAAATGTACTTGAGTAAAAGTAAAATTACCTATTTAAAAAAAACTACTTTAAAAATGACAAATTACTCATAAGATCTACTCAATTACAGTAACTTGAGTAAATGTAATTCATTACTTTTCACCTCTGCTAATATATCACTTTTTGTAGAACATAAAGATATACCTTTAAAACATAAAAAAACCTGAAGTAATATCACCAATCAGTGTATGCACACACACATTGATTTAACCATGTTATTAGCTGTTCAACTAGTGCAATCATGTGGGTAAGCATCAGTACAAAAGCATAGTGCGGAAATGCATATCACAGTATTTTTCAAGATTCTGACGGTATTTTTATTTATTTATTTATTTTTTGCATGACTGGGCTTTTATACAGCTTTGAGCTACGCTACTGTTAGGAGTACACTTCATATAAAACAGTAAGGCTTTAAATTAAGGCATTGATTACTATTGGTTTTACTTTGTCCCAGAAAATTACACAATATATGAAGAAATCAGACTTCATTTGCAAAAATAAAAAGCTAAAGAATAGATAAGACACTTTACCAAAACAACTGTCTGCAGTTTTTTTCTCGGTAACTGTATAATTTCCCTCCATCAATTCATTAGTATTCATACTTTGTTCTTCTCCCTTATTTAAGTATTCGAGTTTTTTGACCTAGCGTTAGGTACTTAACGCTGTAGCTAACTAGTTAACTAGGTAAGTCAACTCAGGTTAGCTAAGTTAGGTAACTTGTTTGGTGAAAATGACTGTGAAACACAAAGAGTAATTGCCTCGCCAGTTCTGGCTCCAGTTTGCCTCTACTGAGCAAGCGCAGGATGGCAGCTTCCGTTTCGGCCATACTTTGGCTTCAAAACGCCGTAATGCGAGTAAATGGGGATGTCCTGTCCATACTTACATATTTAAACATATGAAATGGACATGCTGTGGAAAAAATTAACATTTAAATAAAATAACATAAATATGCACAAATAACCTACATATTATGTATTTAACTGACATTAGCAGTACAACATTTTGTATTTTTTAACCAGTTTTTGGTCTGTTTTAGGCTATAATGTAAATAAAAAAGGTATTATTTGCAGCTCTACGAGAAACACACTGACTTATATATATTTATAACTCGCTCTCCGGTCATATGCCATCTTATATCTCATCCATGATTTCTATAAACACCAGCAATTATCAGACCCGCTCTACTGACTGGATCACCTGTCAGGTTCCTAGAGTTCTTACTGAACTGGGAAAATCTGCTTTTAGGTACAGTGCCCCAGTGAGCTGGAATTCACTACAGGAAACTCTAAAACTCAGCTCAATGGTGTCACTCAATAATTTTAAACTTTTAATATCTAACCACCATCCAGCAGCCTGTGACTGTTTTAGTCGAGTTTTTCTTTTACCTTGTTATTTATTTTAATTTTTTTTTGTTTATTTATCTAATTTTATGTTTTACCATTTAGCCCTTTTATTTTTATTAGTTATATTATTTTCATCCTTTTATTTGTTTTGTTACTGCCTTTACTTTTGGCCTTTTACATTTTTATTTCATTTATTTTCTTCCTTTTATTTTTTATATATTTTTTTACTTATTATTATTATTATTATTATTATTATTATTATTACTTATTTTAGTTCTATCATTTACATTTTTATAATTGTGGTTATTTTAGTCCTTTAATTTTTACTATCATTATATTTATTTATTTATTATTATTATTATTTTTATTATTCTACGTATGTATCTCTTTGTTTTATTGCTCTACATTTTAGCCTTTTTCATATCCTTTTATTTTCATTTATTTATTTTTTTTCGTAATTAAATCTTACATTGTTTGCTTGTTTTTATGATTTAAATTTAAGTTTTAATACCCTTAACTCTATGTAAGCTCGGCTACGTTGAAAATCTTGACAAATAAAATTCCAATTTAAACAAATTGTCATTTAAAGCATTTATTTGCAGAAATACAAATTATATACAATATATAAATATTATATACATTAAATATATTATACTATATATTATATATATTATATAAATTATATTTAAAAAATATAATCAAGTTCTTTGAACATACCCTTATCTGTTTTTTGCAAATGAACTCTTTGACTCTGTCGTTTGAACATCCTTTTAATGTTTAATGTTTTTATACACATTATTTAAGTATGTGCAACAGATTAATCTAATTAGGAAATTATATATCCAGTTAAAGTTTCTTTATTATTTAAATGTCATTCATCCCATATTATTCTATTAAATAATGTGATATGAAGTTTTATCACTACTGTCTTGTACTAAGACAAAGCAAACTCATCTTCAATCATCTATTAATTTATAGCAAATCATATTTTCAATATTTAATAAATATTCAAAATTTTACAAATACCACAATTACACGTCATTAAAAAATATAGATCAAACTAAAGCGTAAAATAACGACCCCAGATTTAATACTTTGATTGTTTGCATCACTATAGACAATTCCACTGGTTATAATGTCAGTGTGTGTAGGTATATAATAAATAAACAGAGGCCACACAAAGCAGTTTAACTTTGAACTGATTTTTTAGTTTATTAACATTTTCAGACAGAGGTAAAACATTTAAAGCTTATTTTTAGACACAGAGCAGAGAAACTTTACTTCAGCTGCTGCACTTCTCCAGGGCGTGGAGGACTGTAGTAGTGCTGGTGCTGAACTGTGGATCTGCTGATGGTAGATCAAAGCCTAAGACAGCAGTGACACTCAGGACCCTCAGAGTGAAGAAGGTGGTGGGGAGGTTTTGGTCTCCTGCTGTTTAGATTTACCTGCTGAGGCTCCTCCATCTTCCTCTGCCTTACGCTGCGTTACATTGTCCTCCATCTCATTTTACTGTCTGTTAAGTTTATATATTTACTCTGTAATTATAAATCTTTATTGTGTTTAGTGTCATTTTTAATTTTGGTTTGTTTGGCGGGGAACCCCTATAAACCTAATAAGCTAATAATAAATCTACTTGTATTAACTGTATTGTAGCATTGTGGTGCTAAATTAGTTTGTGAATATTGTACAAAAAGCATATCTATGTACATTTTAAAGATTTTCTTTTGATTTGATAATCTTTGCTTTGCTATTAATCTGTGAGTTCATTATTAGCCAATAATTAATTAATTAGTAACAGTTTATTAATTAAAAAGACAATAATAATGCTTATTATAATTCCTTTTTGACACTGGCAGACTTAATAAAAGCACTCACCAGTTTAGATGGAATTAGTATATTTAACTGAAAGATTAATTATACATTCTATTATACTACATAATAAAAATAAAAGCTAAAAGAACTACATAATTATTAGTAACTAATTATTAAGTAAAATTAATATAATTTTTATGAAATAGTTTATGAAAGTGACAATTAAAACTGGCAACCATATTGGTCTTTACGGTCTATAAGGCCTAACATGAATATTAAATCTTACATAAATACAAAATTATACTGGCTAAGTTTTAATTGTCTGCAGAATAATCATATTGATCGGTTCTAATATTCAGTTGAATTTAAATAAACCTAAATAGCTAGATCCGGGTCTTTAAGCCCCTTTTGAGCAAGCCAATGGCGACAGTAGCAAGGAAAAACTCCCTCAGATCTAGAGGAAGAAACCTTGGGAGGAACCAAGACTCAAAAGGGGAACCAGTCCTCCTCTGGTCGACACCGGACAGCCCAACAGATCCATTAACTAAATATATAGATAATAAATAAATATTTAGCTATTGTTTAGCCGCTGTGTCCAGTCTTCAGTCTACTATCCTCCTGTAAAAATCTGATCCACCTATTTCTAGCTCTAGTATTCAGTCTGTGTCCAGTCCCATTACTTTCCGTGTTCCTATTCATGTTACCTTCCCTTTCCTGATCTCAGTCCCTCCCTGTGTCAATCAACTCCTCATTCTCTGTGACTGTCTTCCTCCTAGTCCATGTGTCTGTCCTTCACAAATCCTCCTTTCCTGCATCAGCAGTTCCTCTCCCATCACGTACGCTGCCATCAAGCTGGAGCAGTGAAGGCGTGCGTGTGCCGCCTCCAAAACACATGCAGCCAGACACTGCAGCTTTACGAACTGTCACTGACGACACTTCACTGACAGCTGAACATGAATGGAAGTTTCCTGCCCTGCATACTTACCAGTTCTTCCACGTCTTTTTAGTGTCCCAAGTCTGGTCGTGTTCTGTCCAAAGTGTCCTGCACACTATTTTGTGTATATTTGATGGTGTAATCTATTTGTTTCGTTCTTATTTAGTTTTAAATCTGTTTAGGTTTTTTTGTTGCCTAATACTATGTTGCACTGGTTGCCTATATTCCTAGAACTAATAGTAGTAATTATTTAATAGTTCCTATTTATAATTTTATTTCTCCCTAATTTACAAAGCTAAATACCCAACCCACTCATTAGGACTTCCCCTATCACTAGTGATGCCCCAACACCAGGAGGGGGTGAAGACTAGCACATGCCTCCTCCGATACATGTGAAGTCAGCCATCGCCTCCGAGTAGCATCACAGCCTGCTCGGAGAAAAAACACAGCGAATCGGTTCCGATACATCAGCTCACAGACGCCTCGTGCTGATCGACATCACCCTATAAGTGATGTAGGGAGGAGCACCATCTCCCCACCCACAGAGAGCAAGGCCAATTGTGCTCTCTCTCTAAGCTCCAGTAGCTGATGGCAAGCTACATGAACAGGATTCGAACCTGAATGGACAATAGAGAAAATAGAAATTAACGCTTCTTCTTTTTCTTCAGGTCGGAAACGACCTTGGCGAAAGTATATGGTGAGATGTTGATGTGGAGCATCTTCCGGCTCATGCGCTTGGTGATGTCCAGTGTGCGCTTCCAAAATGCCTGTGTGTCCGTCTCTATGATGAACTGCTGTGCTGGGTAGCCGAGCTCATGGCCGATGTATGCATACGAAACATACAAGCAGGAGAGGAGCACCGCCCGAAGCTCCTCCATGCTGGCCACGTCCGCCGAGACGGTGTCACGCAACACCATGAACAGAAAGGCCACGGAGCCTGGGCAGATGAAGGACTGTCGCTGAGCTCCGAGCATGGTCAGCGTCCCGTCCGTAGTGTAAATCCAAACCTGGGGGAGGGCGGGACAAAGAGTCGTGAGGAGTCGACAGCGGCGACACAAGAATTCTCCAACCAACCTCAGCAACTGAGAACAAACGGCGTTCCCGACCACCATCCCGTGGGTAAGAGCAACAGTGGTCGAGGACTGCGTCTTCCTCCTCTTCGCTGCTGGAGCTTCAGGAGCTGTCTGCTGAGACCTGGTCCTCTTCTCTCCCCGTTTCTTCTTCTCCTCCTCTCCAAAGATGGTATGCTGAACCGATGAGCTGGCCATGTTGATAATGACGATGATGTTAGGAGTGGTGAAAGTGTATGTAAATGGAGTAGAAAGGGTAGAAAGTGTGTGGTGTAGAAGGTGTGCAAAAAGTGTCGTGTAAAACGTGTGTGGTGTAGAAGGTGTGGTGCAAAAAGTGTGGTGTAAAACGTGTGTGGTGTAGAAGGTGTGGTGCAAAAAGTGTGGTGTAAAACGTGTGTGATGTAGAAGGTGAGTGGTGCAAAAAGTGGTGTAAAAACCTGTTGGTGTAGATCTGGATGGAATGGAACTGTATCTGGATGAAGGTCAGTTTAAGTGGAAGCTGTGAAGAAAAAAAAAAGGTTCCTGTCAAATTAGTAATCCAGTATTCCCACACATTTTGCAATCTTCTTCTAGACCATATTTTCATTTTATTCCTTCTTTCTAGCTTTGCAGTAGGAGAGAAAGAAAATGTTCTGTTCAGTCTGTAAAACAGCGTCATTTTGTAACTTTTCATTTTCTCATGACAGCCACAATATTTACATACAATCTGTCTGTTCAGCCCCACCCACTCATACTGAAGTTATAGGGAGAGTGAGCACAATACAGATCAGCCAGTCAGAACTCAGATCATTTACATATATCAGTCTCTAATAAGGAACTGTTTTGAACAGATTGTTTCATTCAAAGCAATACAGAGAGGCTAAAAAAAGTACAAAAATGAACTGCAACACACATCATACAAACATCCCCAACAGCATATCGTCACTGTCCAATGAAAAACACTTATCTCCATTTTTAGATTTTTAGTTTACTACATAATTTGGACAGACAAACTGTCCCTTACACTGTGCCAAGATGTCTTGATAAACGGACCAATAGAAACTCTTCAAAATTACATTGATTTAATTTTTAAGTATACAAGGTTTTTTTTCTCTTCTGTAAAGTTGCTGTTTTGGAGATCTGTGTGCAAAACTACATACTAGTGTACTATACATATACAGTATTATTAATAGCATGTATTAGCAGCATGTACAAGATGAATTTTTACCAGATCAGATTAAATTATCACTATAATCTCATGTTCACACAAACTATATTTAAAAGATAACTTAAATAATAATAATAAGAAGAAGAATAAGACCATGGAGAAGAATATATTAATATATTTTTTTTAAAAAGTGAGTTTTAATAGAGTAGTTTACTTAGCTAGTGTTTTATTAGCCTGTGATTAGCCTGTAGCTAACGTTTGTTTATGTTACGGTTCGGTCCTCGTATTAATAAATAAATGAATGTAAATGATATAAAAAGTGTATTAATACTCACAGTGTTGTGTGGATCACCAGCGACTCGCAGTAGAGCCGCTGGTGAAGGTGTAGAGCTGAGTAGTAGAGCTGAGATAGAGAGCAGTAAATCACAGTGGGGTATCCAGTGCTGTAAAGCCCAGGACTGACTGAACACAGAAATACAGCTGATTTAATAGCGCTGCCATGGCGACCATGCCATTGTTTACTTTCAACACTAACAGCAGCTTTTCTTTACTAGAATAAAAGTCTCAGATATATTCATACTACTACTACTATTAAAACTACCACCACCAATAATAATAATAATAATAATAATAATAATAATAATAATAATAATAATAATAATTATGACAAAACCTAAAATATATAATAATATATAATATTATATGAATATAATAAAACGATATTAGTAAACAATTTGGTAATACGTGTAATAATATACATAGTAAATATAATGCAAAAAAAATAATAATAATAATAATAATAATAATAGCAATAACAATAAAAATATTGATAATATATATATAACAATTATTATTATTATTATTATTATTATTATTATTATTATTATTATTATTATTATTATTATTATATAAATATTAATAAAGGGACAAATTATATAAAATGATAAAGCAACAATAAATGAGTAATAAATATATGTAATAAAAGTTATTATTATTAATTTTATTATGTGAATTAATATTTTAGATTATATTTATAATCCAAAACAATATTTATTATTATTGTTGTTATTATTATTATTATTATTATTATTATTATTATTATTATTATTATTATTATTATTATTACTGTTAATAATCTTATTATTTTATAACAAGAATACTAAAAATGTGCAAATTATAAATATAAAATTATAATAAAGTAACATAATAATAAATAAGATGATAATACATTTAATAAAATATTATTATTTAGATTATATATATATATGAATATAATTATAATGTTAAAAATAATAATTGGGGTTGAAAAGTGAAGCCAGTACGTCTCCTACTCCCTCTGGTGGCTGGCACCAGTACAACTTTTAACCCTGTCTATTTCCTTTAAACTGAAATGACAATAACACATAACAGCCATAATAAATGTAGAAATACTTGGTATCACTTTGCCGATGTTCCTGGTTGCCCTCATTTATTTGTATCCGCATTTAAACACCAGTAAGACCTAGTAAGTATTTTGTATTTACTTGTTAATACAGAGAGGTTACACCATAAGTTAAGGAAACTTGCACTATAAAAAATGGCTGTATCATAAAGTATTACCCAGTTTTATTTTTATCGACTCTTGTTAGTGCAATGGTCAATTGTGGATAATGCAGCTGGATTTAGGGTGTGTCGGTGAGAATTCTCGCCGGCCAAAATTCAGGCATCTGGTCAGTCAGGGCTCGCGTTCAGGCTCAGGCAGACAATCTAAACTCTAGTATGCAGAACTATTTTATGATTGTTATTAATTTTACATTCTTTTAAATAGCAGGATACTTTGACTTTTATTTCTCTGCCCGGACCCGACCCAGATTTCCCATCACTTTTCTCCAGGAAATGTGATGTCATCTGTTTTTTAATACTATTTTTTATTTTATGTAAAACTATAGCATACTAATCACCAAATATCTAAGTAACCAAGTATTATTAGTGAAAGTTCTCCTTAACTGAAACTAATAAAAACAGTAATTAAAAGAAAAAATTAAAACGAACTGAAATTACAGATTGAATACCCTCATTTTCGTGTTTGTTAATTTATTTATAAT